>NC_087161.1:17446022-17466022 GCF_035594125.1 Scylla paramamosain
TGTAATAGAAATAGTTTTGGTTGATTTGCCTAGTTTGTATTTTTAAATTCTCTCTCTCTCTCTCTCTCTCTCTCTCTCTCTCTCTCTCTCTCTCTCTCTCTCTCTCTCTCTCTCTCTCTCTCTCTCTCTCTCTCTCTCTCTCTCTCTCTCTTCAACCTTCCTCTTCCTTCTCTACCTCTTTCCTCCTCCTCTCTTCTCAGTGTTTTTTCTTCTCCCATCTCATTCCTCTTCTATCGTCCATTCCTTCTTTTTCTCCCTCTTACTACTTGATTCGCTCCTCTCTTATCTCCTTCCTCCCTCCGTATTTCACTTATTCCTTCTTTCTTTTTCCACATCATTCTTTATTTCTCTCCATCTCAAAAGTGTTTCTCCTCTTCTTTTCTTTCTTTCTTTTATCTCTTTTCATCTGTTTTCATTTCCTTAACTTTTTCATCCCTAACCTCTTCTTATTTCCGTTCTTGTCTTCCTTCTATTCCTTCAACCTCCTCTCATTCCTTCTTTGTCATCGTTCTCTTCCTCTATCCTTCTCTCATACTTTCCCTGTCTTCCTTCTTCCATCCTCCTCGCATTCCTCTCCTTCCTTCATTTCTTACTCCACTTCTCCCTTTCGATCCTTCCCTCCCTGTCTTCCCCTTCCTTCCCTCCCTTCCCTTCCCTCTCCCCCCTCCCACAAGTGACCCACGTGGCCTACCTGTTGGGGTCATTGAGCTGCAAATGACACCAGGAGGCCACATCCTACCCCCCACTCTCCCTGCCACTCTCCCTCTCACCCCCCACCCTCTCTCTCTCTCTCTCTCTCTCTCTCTCTCTCTCTCTCTCTCTCTCTCTCTCTCTCTCTCTCTCTCTCTCTCTCTCTCTCTCTCTCTCTCTCTCTCTCTCTCTCTCCTCCTCCTCCTCCTCCTCCTCCTCCTCCTCCTCCTCTCCCTCTCATTTTTTTTTCGTTTTGTCTTTTTACCTGTGCTGCCGTCTCTCTCTCTCTCTCTCTCTCTCTCTCTCTCTCTCTCTCTCTCTCTCTCTCTCTCTCTCTCTCTCTCTCTCTCTCTCTCTCTCCTCATGTCATGTTTCTCCTCCATTTCTTTCTTCATCTGTTGCTTCTTTTTTCCTCCACCTTCTCCCTTTTCTTCCTTCCTTCCTTCCTTCTTCCCTTCCTTGTTTCCTCTGTTTGTCTTTTGGCTATCTCTCCTTTCCCACCCTCCTTCTCTTCCCACTCCGTTTCCTTTCTCTCCCCCTTATTAACTTGTCTTATGCATTCCCTCACCTCTTCCTTCCCCTCCTCTTCCTTCCCCTCCCTTTCCTCCACCTCCCTCTCCCTTTTTTAAACGCGTCGCCCTTCCTCCCTTCTTCCCTCTCCCGTTTTCTTTATCTTTTTCCCCTCTCCTTGCATTTGTGTTGTCATGTTCCTGCATTACCTTTCCTCCCTCCCTCCCTTCTCCCTCACCTATTCCTCCACCACCCTCCATCTCCCCTCCTGTCCATTCTTGTGGTCCCCTCCTCCTCCTCCTCCTCCTCCTCCTCCGCCTCCTCCTCCTCCTCCTCCTCCTCCTCCTCCTCCTCCTCAAGCATTGTAAAACCTTAGCTCTTCTTTCCTTCGCTCCTTCCCTCCTTCCCTCCCTCCTTCCCTCCAAGGCCCTTTATCTCCATACCTCTCTGTCTTTACCAGGATGTGTGTGTGTGTGTGTGTGTGTGTGTGTGTGTGTGTGTGTGTGTGTGTGTGTGTGTGTGTGTGTGTGTGTGTGTGTGTGTGTGTGTGTGTACGTCTGGCAGTGTGTGTACTTCTGTGCTGCCGTGAGACCTTGGTGAAGGTTATTGTACGGTCATGAGCTTGCTTACATGTGTGTGTGTGTATGTGTGTTTAGATTGGTTTACACACGCTGTGCACTTGTTGAAATTAGTGTTTTCTGTGTGTGTGTGTGTGTGTGTGTGTGTGTGTGTGTGTGTGAGAGAGAGAGAGAGAGAGAGAGAGAGAGAGAGAGAGAGAGAGAGAGAGAGAGAGAGAGAGAGAGAGAGAGAGAGAGAGATTAATGACCACAATTTTTTCAGTTCAAATTAGCTATTGTTTACTTGTTTATTTATTTATTTATTTATTTCTACGCATTGTTACCCATTTCTTAACAAATACAAGGAAATGAAATTCGTTAATTTCATCTTTTTTATTATTATTACTAACCTTTTCTTCAACATCATTTATTTGCCAGAAACATAGTTCATACGATTAACTTATTATGTCCACCTGTGTTCCACAACCAACATTTCCTTTTAACAAAATATATTCGCAACAACACGCATTATATCTCCACCTCTTTTCCACTATAATTATCTTCGCCGACTGGATTTTCTCTATCTTTCTATTTATTTATTATTATTGTTATTTTTATTATTTTTTTTTCTTTTTACTATTACTATTAACTTCACCGATTTTCAGTCCTTTATTCCAGCATGTTTACCACCGTTATATTTATTTCATACTATTTTGTTGTATTATTTTCTTCACCAAAACAATTTACTCTTTATTTCTGCCTGCTTTTTACTGTTAACCACTATTTTTACCAACATTTACTCGCCAATTTAATACCATCAGTTCACCACAAAATGCTAAGCTGTTGAACTAAAGATACTGTTTAACACAACGGTGCCATGTAACTGTGTTGTTGTGAGGCTAAGAATCAATTACTCCATCACTGACACCAACGTTTTCCTTCAAAGTGCTTAACTGCACCATTTCATCTCAAAACTTTACTTCCTCAAAACTACAAATTTTAACTTTTCAGTTTCTCCTCAGAACTAGAAAATTTCAGACAAAAAGGGAGAATTTCATTATATTACTAAAAATCACTTTATAATTACAAAATTTCACCGCAAGACTTCACAGTTTCACCTCAGAACTAAAAAAAAAAAAAAGAAAAAAGAAAAAAGAAACACCTGAAAACTACAAAAAATAATTCTTAAAACTACAAAAAAAAAAAAATTACCTCGAAACTGCAAAAAAAAAAAAAATAAGCTACAAATTTTAACCCAAAAACTATATTTTACTTTAAAACTGCAAAACATTAATCTCAAAACTAAAAAAAAAAAATCTTAAAACTGCAATTTTTTTTTAACTACGAAATTTCACCTCAAAACTACAAAGAATTGACCTGCAAGTGGCAAAATGTTAACAGATTCCAGCATTTCACCTTATAAATACAAAAAAATAAACAACTCAAAGCTACAAAATTTCTCTTCAAACCTGCAAAAAAAATCACCTTTAAACTGCAAGAATTTTACCTCAGAAGTTACAACATTTTCCTCAAAACTGCGGAATTTCACCTCAGAGCTTAAAAATTTCACATCAAAACTACAAAATTTCTCCACAATACGAAATTCCAGCCAAAACCTCCAAAAATCACCCCAAAACTATAAATTCACATCAAAACTAAAAAAAAAAAAAAAAAAAAAACTCTCCTTAAACTTAAAGATTCACTTCAAAACTGCAAAATTCATCTTCAAAAATACGAACAGAATATCATCCTTAAAACATAATCATTCTTGCAATTCACTAAACTTTCCTAAACAACAAAATTTGATCTCAAAACTAGAAAATTCATCAAAACTAAAAAAAAAAAAAAAAAGAAAAAGAAAATGCCACAAACTCCTGAACTACGGACTTTTCCACATCAGTTCGGATCACATGGCCATGAAGTTTCCAGTCCCTTGTATTCCTCCGCCACCTTGTGTGTGTGTGTGTGTGTGTGTGTGTGTGTGTGTGTGCGCTGCGGACGGCGCCATTTTGCCTCGTGACGTCACAAACAAACAGCCACGCCGTCCAAATGAGGTCCAGTTTTTTCCAATATGGCGGCGAGGAACCAGGGAATTCATATCTGATACTAGAGGGAAGGAAGGAAGAAGAAAAGGAGGAGGAGGAGGAGGAGGAGGAGGAAGAAGGGTGAGATTTTTTGTTAACTTAGTAACTCTCTCTCTCTCTCTCTCTCTCTCTCTCTCTCTCTCTCTCTCTCTCTCTCTCTCTCTCTAAATGGCAAGTAGGAAGAAGAGGTGAAGAGAAATGAGAAGAAGAAGGTTGGAGAAGAATTCAGAGCTACAATCTCCTCCTCCTCCTCCTCCTCCTCCTCCTCCTCCTCCTCCTCCTCCTCCTCCTCCTCCTCCCCTTCTTCAAAATCGCCACAGGGAAACAGAAGATGAGTGGGAAGGAATGGAAGAGAGGGAAGGAAGGTGGGAAGAAGCAAAGGAGAATAAAAGAGAGGAAGAGGAAAATGAAGGGCGGAGGATAAGATATTAAAGAAATCGAGGAGGAGGAGGAGGAGGGGAAGGAGGAGGAGGAGGAGGAGGCGGCGGAAGGGGAGGAGTAGGCGACAGGGGAGAGGGAAGGAGGAGGAGGAGGAGGAAGATGAGGAGACAGGGGAGGAGGTGAGGGGAGGCAGTGGAAGGGGAAAGAGGAGGAGGCAGAGGAAGGGGAAGGAGGAGGGGGAGGAACAAGGAGAAGGAGAACGAGGAGGAAGAGGAGAAGAAGAAGAGAACGGGGAAGAGGAATAGAAGGAAAGGAGGTGGAGAAGTAAGGAGAAGTGGGGAAGAGGATGATACAAGAGAGGAGGGAGGAGGAGGAGGAGGAGGAGGAGGAGGAGGAGGAGGAGGAGGAGGAGGAGGAGGAGGAGGAGGAGGAAAGGCTAGGGGAGAGGAGGGTTAGAAAGAACAAGAAGGGGAAGGAGCGGGAGGGGAGAGGCAGTGAGGGAGTGGAGGAGGAGGAGGAGTGAAGAAATTTCTAGAAGTCGATACTGTGTTTAATGTCTGTCCGTTTGTGTGTGTGTGTGTGTGTGTGTGTGTGTGTGTGTGTGTGTGTGTGCAGTAATCTTCATGTGTTTTGAGTCGTTTTTCATCATTTTATTTCCAGTGTAACCGTAATTTTTGTTAATCGCTAGTGTTTGAATATTTGAAATCATTTGAATTGTATGCAGCTTGTCATATATTCCATTGTGACCGTTATTTCCGTTAATCTCTATTTGAATATTTGGAATCGGTTGGACGGTACTTTTTGTTTATTCTTTCATGATTTTTTTTATCGTTCTACTTTTTGCACTATTTGATTATCAGTTTACTGTTTTTAGTTACATATTTTTTTTTTCCTTTTCTTTTCTTTTTCATTTTTTTCCTTTTCTTTTCTCTTTTCGCTCATAATTTTGTTCATTTTTATCTTGTGCGTCTTTCCTTGTTGAATATTTGTTAGCTGATGTTGTTTTCTTTTTTTTTTCTTACTTTTCTTTCTTTTATCTTTTCCTTCTTTTTTTTATTCGTTATTCCGATTTCTGACGCCTTTATTTTTCCGTTTTCTTATGTAAAATCATTGAAATCTGTCATTGTTTACACTTTATTTTTAATCCTATTTTATTTTCTTATTTATTAATGATTTCTATTTTACCATTCGTTCAGTACAATTATTTTCTTTTTATTTTGTCGTTCATTTTTTTTATATTTCATTCGTTTATGTTTTATTTATTATCATTTTCTTTTTACGGCGCTCGTATATCATCGTGCTCGTTTATTTATTCATTTATCTATTTATCTATCTATCTATCTATCTATCTATCTATCCATCAATCAGTCAGTCAATCAATCATTCTATCTATCTATCTATCTATCTATCTGTCTGTCTATCTGTCTATCTGTCTATCTATCTATTTATTTATTTATATTTTTCTTTCTCTTAAATGTTCTACGGCAGCTTTTATTTATTTTTTTATTCTTTGATCTTTTTTGTTGTTGTTTTGAAGGTCAGGGATTATTCATTCAATTTGCATGAATTCACACACACACACACACACACACACACACACACACACACACACACACACACACACACACACACACACACACACACACACACACACACACACACACGTAAGTGAAGTTACATGTGTGTATTTTCTTGACTAGTATGTGAGAGAGAGAGAGAGAGAGAGAGAGAGAGAGAGAGAGAGAGAGAGAGAGAGAGAGAGAGAGAGAGAGAGATTTATGGGCTATTATATTTCCGTCCTTATGTTTCTCTCTCTCTCTCTCTCTCTCTCTCTCTCTCTCTCTCTCTCTCTCTCTCTCTCTCTCTCTCTCTCTCTCTCTCTCTCTCTCGTTGCATAATGGTTGTTTTCCTTGCCTCTCTCAATATTCACTGTGCATTTTTTTGTTTACTCCAGTTTTCGTGCGAGTGGTAAAGAGGTGAAATTGTTTGTTTGTTTCTTCGTCTGTCTTATTGACTTGTTTGTTGATTATTTATCTTGGTAATCAAATCGTGAACTTTTTCTAGATAATTCTTTTAATATGCTTTTTCTCTTTGTTTTTTTCATACTTGTTTTCTTTCCTTTCTTATTTTTTCTATGAATATTTCGTATTTCTATTTCTCTTATCCTTAATTGCCTCAGTTTTCAATTAACATGGGAGCTTGTGTGTTTGTGTGTGTTTGTGTGTGTGTGTGTGTGAGAGAGAGAGAGAGAGAGAGAGAGAGAGAGAGAGAGAGAGAGAGAGAGAGAGAGAGAGCATAGCATAAGTAGTGGTTTAGAAAGGTCGTAACTACACACACACACACATACACACACACACACACACACACACACACACACACACACACACACACACACACACACACACAGAGAGAGAGAGAGAGAGAGAGAGAGAGAGAGAGAGAGAGAGAGAGAGAGAGAGAGAGAGAATAACATTAGTAGTGAGGTTTTTCCATGTCGCGATTAGATCTCAATCCTCCCCAACATGTTTGCTGTGTAGATACTGAAGAGATAGGCACGGAGGGGGAGCGGGGAGAGGAGGCACGAGGGAGGGGGAAATGAAACAGGTGGAAGAGGAGGGGAGGAAAGGGAAAGGGGAGAGGGAAATGCACCTGTAGTGAGACAAGACACGTGTACACAGGTGTGGTGGGCACTGTACCTGTTAACCATGCGACACTGTACTATTGGGGAAAAAATAACTTGATATAAGATATGCATAAAAAAAAAAATTGGAAACTGGTGAATTATTTACACAACACACACACACACACACACACACACACACACACACACACACACACACACACACACACACACACACACACACACACACACACACAGTTTTGCATCACTCAGGGTAAGACTAGGTTAGAGTTTATCTCAGTTGTGCAGGGGATGTAACAGGGGTGACGTGAACAAAATCCTCAGGGTCATTAATAAGGATAAGACAAGGTTCAAAATTAGGAAAGTAAAATGAAATAAAAAAGAGGAAGAAATTGATTCTCAAATAGAATGGTAGATGAATGGAGTAAACTAAGTAATTAAGTTGTTAGCGACGAGTCTATAGGGAGCTTTAAAAGATAAGACAAATTTTATGAATGGGGATAATTGGCGGAAATAGGCAATTACAGTATGTTTTATACAGGGACTGCCACGTGTATGTAGGTCTGACGGCTTATTGCAGCTTCCCTTACTTTCTTAGCCTTTTGTGTTCTTATGTCTTGTCTTTGCACTCTGCTTCCTCTCTTATCACCGTGTAAGGACCATGGGAACTGCTGCTGCTTGTTCTTCCATTGTGTGTCTTTGCGTGCCCTTGTCCCTCGTGAGTCCCTGTTGTTAATTGCTAGTTCCTTGACCTTCACATAATGTAAGATTCTGGTTTTAGTCCGATTTCTGTGAACTGTGATCAGGAGTGTGCGCAGTAATAGTAGTAATGGTAGTTATGTTTGGTTAGGTGCTGTTGGGCAAGACTGGGAGGAGGAGGAAGAGGAGAAGGGGGTAGAAAGACTAGGCAGAGAGAGAGAGAGAGCGAGAGAGAGAGAGAGAGAGAGAGAGAGAGAGAGAGAGAGAGAGAGAGAGAGAGAGAGAGCATTTCATTGCTGCTTCTCAAATAGATAGAAAATAAAGTAAATAGAAACAAATTTCAAATAGACAATTGAAGATTGTTGTGGAGGTGTCTTGTTGCTCCTCTCAAAGCAGTTAAAGTCATTGGAAGTTAAGGAGAGAGAGAGAGAGAGAGAGAGAGAGAGAGAGAGAGAGAGAGAGAGAGAGAGAGAGAGAGAGAGAGAGAGAGAGAGAGAGAGAGAGAGAGAGAGGCTGACCGTCTTGAGTCGTGGACGGTGCTTGTTACTTCACTTAAGGGATTCTAAACTAAGACTACAGGCACCGAAGACTCTAAGCCACGTGATCGTTCCTTTCTAAATCATGTTGTTTACACTTGCATCACTTCCATTAATCTTGAAGAATCATAACAGTGGAAGAAAAGTTGCTGTATAAGTAAAAGGTTGTATATTAAGCACTGGTTTTATATATATATATATATATATATATATATATATATATATATATATATATATATATATATATATATATATATATATATATATATATATAAGTTACTAGTCTGAAAGTTTGCTCCCCACTTCTTATCCATAACACGGAGGCTTGCCAAGATCTGTGTATGTAAACTGATGCCCTATTTGCAAACCGTCACAATTTTATTTATTCATTTATTTATTTGTCTGGTATTTACTTTGGTGTATAGTGACACTGCTCAAAAGCTTAGTGCTTATTACTTTTATTAGCTTATTTTTATTTTTGTTTTATTTTATTTGATTATGTGGAGCGACCTTCACCTCATTGACTTTTTATTGCTGTTTTTTTGTTTGACTTTTATTGTCATACAAAAAAAAAAAAAAAGCTTTACGAGTTTCTCTTTTGAACATATAACCTGTTTCTTCTAACCTTACGGACTTACTTTATTCTCTTTCTTATTATACATTATTATTATTATTATTATTATTATTATTATTATTATTATTATTATTATTATTATTATTATCATTATTACTGCTACTACTACTACTACTACTACTACTACTACTACTACTACTACTACTACTACTACTACTACTACTACTACGACTACTACTACTACGGCTATATCATTCACTTATTTCATTCACTCGTACTATTTACGTGTTTGTTTTTTATTGTATTTCTTATTAACTTATTTTACTCATTCGTTTCATACACATCATCCATTGCCTTAGCTTATTCACTGTTATTCTCTATACATGCCTTCTTGTTTTCTTATCAGCTTACTTTACTCACTCGTGCTATATATGTCATTTATTATCTTGTAAACTTATTCACTATCCTTTTATATACATGATTTACTATCTTATTCACTTTACTGCCATACACACCAAACCCTATTTCTTCATGATGGTTTTGTCACCTCGTTGCATCAGAAGGTTACATGTAGGAGGAGGTCCTTTCTTAACTGGCTCAGGAGGCGTGAGTCAGGGAGCGGCATGCGGCCCTGAGTCAGGTGATGCAATAATAGAAGGCGTCCCTATCATTATTTTCTTCCTTTCTCTTGCCTTGCCGTTATTTATTGCTCATTTTGTGGTGATGGATTGCTCCCCTTGACGTGATGTGGAGGGTAGTGCTCTATTCATTCATTCATTCATCTATCTATCCACTTCCTTCCTTCTTCATTATTTTTTTCTATTTTCGTTTTTTTTTTTTACTTCATTTTTTTCCTTTCTTGCTTTCTTGCTTTCTTGATGTGGAGGGTGGTGCTCCATCCATCCATCCATCCATCCATCCATCCATCCATCCATCCATCCATCCAGTTCCTTGCTTCTTCGTTTTTCTTCAATCCTCGTTTTTACTTTCTTCACTTTTATTTTTCTTGCCTTCCTGGTTCGTGATGTGGAAGGTGATGCTCCACTCATCCATTCATTTATCCATCTATTCACTTCCTTTTCCTTCTTCATTTTTTCGTGGATTCTTGCTTCGTGATGTGCACTGCGTCAGGTGTCAGCTATTCGCTCGTTCGTTCATCTATCCACCTCCTTCATCTTCCAGAAACAAGGCAAATAGGGTACTAGGATTCATTTTTAGGAGTGTTAAAAGTAGAAGGCCGGAAGTAATATTAAACTTATACTTGGCGCTGGTCAGACCTCATCTAGACTACGCTGTGCAGTTCTGGTCCCCACATTACAGGAAAGATATAGGTCTATTAGAATCAGTACAGAGGAGAATGACTAAAAGGATACAGGGGATGAGGAGTATTCCTTACGAGGTGAGGTTGAAGCTGTTAAATTTACATTCTCTATAGAGACGTAGGTTAAGAGGGGACCTGATAGAAGTCTTTAAGTGGTATAAGGGTTATAACAAGGGAGATGTAAGCAAAATTCTTAGGATCAGCAACCAGGGTAGAACAAGAAATAACGGGTTCAAGCTTAAAAAATTTAGGTTTAGGAAGGAGATAGGAAAAAAATTGGTTCTCAAATAGAGTGGTAGATGAGTGGAACGGACTCAGTAATCATGTAGTTAGTGCTAGGACACTAGAGAGCTTTAAGAGAAGATTAGACAAGTTTATGGATGGGGATAACAGATGGAAATAGGTAGGTGTGTTTCATACAGGGACTGCCACGTGTAAGCCTGGTCGCTTCTTGCAGCTTCCCTTATTTCTTATGTTCTTATGTTCAGTCTTCATTTGAACTTACTTCACTTTTTTCTTTCTTGCCTTCCTGCTTCGTGATGTGGAAGGTGGAGCTCCATCATACATTCATTCATCCACTCATCCATCTATCCACTTTCTTCCTTTTTCATGTGTTCTTCAATCTTTGGTTTTACTTTCTTCACTTATTTTTTATTTATTTATTTTTTTTTCATGCTCTCTTTCGTGATCTGGAAGGTGGCACTCTGATCAATCTTCCATCTATCCACTTTCTTCCTCCTTCATTCTTCTATTTTATTGTCTTAACTTTTTTTCTTCTTTCTTGGCTCCTTCCTGTGTTTCTTCTCAAATATCCGTTTATGTTTTTGGTTTAAAGAAAAGGAGGAAGAGAAGTGGATGGATGAAGAAACAGCTAAACATGCACATCCGCACCTCCTCCTCCTCCTCCTCCTCCTCCTCCTCCTCCTCCTCCTCCTCCTCCTCCTCCTCCTCCTCCTCCTCCTCCTCCCATTCTCAGTGTATATAATATATGTTTGAACTGATGAATGTTCAGTGTGTGTTTGTGCGTTTGGTTGAAGTTAATAATTAAGAAAACATTATTATGATTATTATGGTTGATGTTGTTGTTGTTGTTTTTGTTGTTGTTGTTGTTGTTGTTGTTGTTGTTGTTACATTATATATCACTACTAGTATTAGGATTAATCAGGTAGGACTAGCTTGTGTGTGCAATACCTATTGTTGATTAGAGAGAGAGAGAGAGAGAGAGAGAGAGAGAGAGAGAGAGAGAGAGAGAGAGAGAGAGAGAGAGAGAAAAAAAAAACTGAAGTGTAAATTGGATAGTTTTCTTGTGTAACTTCCCCGCCCCCTTTCTCTCTCTCTCTCTCTCTCTCTCTCTCTCTCTCTCTCTCTCTCTCTCTCTCTCTCTCTCTCTCTCTCTCTCTCTCTCTCTCTCTCTCTCTCTCTCATGTCACGTTGTATCGAAACAGATCAATCAATTTGGGAGAGAAGGAGGGACAGCTCTAATTATTCCCTCCATTCCCTTCCCTCCTTTCCCTCCCTCCTTTCCCTCTCTCCTTTCCCTCCCTTTCCTCCTTCTCTTTGACCTTTGACCCTTGATCTTTAGAGGTGGAATCAATATGTGCTCTAGAAATTCTCTCTCTCTCTCTCTCTCTCTCTCTCTCTCTCTCTCTCTCTCTCTCTCTCTCTCTCTCTCTCTCTCTCTCTCTCTCTCTCTCTCTCTCTCTCTCTCTCTCTCTCTCTCTCTCTCTCTCTCTCTCTCTCTCTCTCTCTCTCTCTCTCTCTCTCCTTTCCTTTCCGGAACATCTTGGCCCAAATCCTGCCGTGAGCCAAATACCGCAAAGTGGCCTTTTATTTGGCGCTCACGGTGTTTGTTGTGAGCCAAGTAGCGCCTCGTCGTGATGTGGTGAACCAAGTAGAGGTATTGCTTCTTTTTGCTTGCTTGCTGGCTCTCTTCCTTGGGGTCGGAGTGATTCTTGTAGTAGTAGTAGTAGTAGTAGTAGGTACAGTTTCTTTTGGCTTCCTTGCTTTCTTAAGGGAATACTTGTAGTAGTAATAGTTGTAGGAATAGTAGTAGTAGGTATTGTTATTGTAGGAAAGATAAGACTAAGACGTTCTACATTATAAAGGTGAAAACAACAATTCTAATTATTAATTGAGGAAGGCGAAAAGTTGGAAGATTGGAATATTATGTAGCACACGAGAGAATTCTAATTGTTTATAAGATTCAAATGGCATTATAAATTGGAGAACGTGACATTAATAATGATGGCAATGATAATATAGAACAATTTTATAACAAATGGGACATGAAAGAGAGAGAGAGAGAGAGAGAGAGAGAGAGAGAGAGAGAGAGAGAGAGAGAGAGAGAGAGAGAGAGAGAGAGAGATCGGGTTCTACTTCAACGTGTGAATGAACGCAGTCTCCTCCTCCTCCTCCTCCTCCTCCTCCTCCTCCTCCTCTTCCACTTTTCTCCTTCCTCTCCTCTTCTCTCCTTCCTTATCCTCTCCCTGTCTTTATCATCCCACTCCTCTTGTCCTCTCCTACTTTTCCTCCTTTCCTCCTCCAAGACATATATTATGCAGTGGCAGTGAAGGAGGAGGAGGAGGAGGAGGAGGCGAGGGGAGTGGCGGCAAGTTGGTAAGCATGAAAGGGAGGATAAACAGATGTCATGATAAATACAATACAAAGATAATGCAAGATAAAGATAGACTTATTATTATTATCATTATTATCATTATTATTGTTATTATTATTGTTGTTGTTGTTGTTGTTGTTGTTGTTGTTGTTGTTATTGTTGTCATCTTCACTATTATCATCGTCATTATAATTTATAGAGCATCATTTTCTTTAACATGTGTGATTTTCGAAGCAATAGTGCTGGTAGTAATGGTTGTCGTAGTGATAGTGGTGGTGGTGGTGGTGGTGGTGGGCAGGGCAGGGCAGGGCTGCAGGGCCGTGACGCAGCAGTCGTGTGATGGTGGTGGTGGTGGTGGTGGAGGTGGAGAGGGTGGAGGTGGAGTGCAGCTAATAATGGGATGAATGGTAGTGGTGGAGGAGGGGACGGGGCTTCAGGGGGTGGCGACGATGTGGACTAGTGGAGAAGCAGAGGTGGTGGTGGTGGTGGTGGTGGTGTGATATTGTAGTGGTAGTGTTGAGGTGTTATGGTGGTGATTTGGTGGTGTTGTGGTGTTGTACTGGTGGTGGTGGTGGTGTTTTGGTGGTGTTGTGGTGTGGTGATTTGGTGGTGGTGGTGGTGGTGGTGGTGATTTGGTGGTGGTGGTGTTAGTGGAGATTTGGTGGTTTGTAGATACTAGTTGTGGTAATGGTGGTGATAATAGAGTGTTAAAAATGCATTTTCACCACCACCACCAACAAAAACAACAAAAACAACAACAAGAACAACAACAGCAACAACAACAACGACAAGAGTAACAACCTAATGCCGACAGAACCTCTAGCACAAACTCAAACCAACCAGCAAACTAACGAACATTAAAAAAAAAAACGAAAAAAAAAACAATAATGAATACCTTATGAAATCCTCGTCTGTATAAGGAAAATAAAGCAAGGCGTTTTCATCACCATTCGTTTGTGTTGCAGAAATGATCACTCGACTGCAACAAAACACATTAAGAGGGGGGCACAGAGGGGGTGGCAACACTCTCTCTCTCTCTCTCTCTCTCTCTCTCTCTCTCTCTCTCTCTCTCTCTCTCTCTCTCTCTCTCTCTCTCTCTCTCTCTCTCTCTCTCTCTCTCTCTCTCTCTCTCTCGTATATATATGTGTGCTGTTCATATTAAGACAAAGTGCAGTGGCATTGGTGGTGGTGGTGGTGGTGGTGGAAGAGATGGAAGTGGTGGTGGCGGTGGAGCGCAGGTGGAGCGTCACGGGGTGGTGGCAGAGGTTAGGGTGGAGTGTTGGAGGTGGTGGGGGGGTGATGTTGGAGGGTTGGTGGCCCCTCTTGAGGTGTGGCTGTATCCTTGGTTGAACCTCTGTCTCGCTGGTGGAATGGAAGAGAGAGGGGGGAGGGAAATAGGAGAGGGGAGAGGGGAGGAGGCAAGAAGGGAGGGAGTGTGGTAAGGAGGAAGGTGGAAAGATTTAAGTTGATGGGAAAATGAAAATTAAGTGAAATACTGTTACTACTACTACTACTACTACTACTACTACTACTACTACTACTACTGTTACTTCCGTGTTTACTTAGCGGTACTAGGAAGATAAAAGTCATTGTACTGAGAGGAGTCCCTCCAAAAATGAAGGTCGTTGCCCCATAGCATCAAAATTCCTTTACTACTACTACTACTACTACTACTACTACTACTACTACTGTGGTCCCTATGGTGGTTGTAGTGGTGGCAATGATGTTGGTTATACTCTTAAAAAGGAGGGATGTTTGTTGCTGTTGGAGTGGTGGTGGTGGTGGTGGTGGTGGTGTTGGTGGTAGTAGCAGTAGTAGTAGTAGTAATAGTGATGGTGGTGGTGGTGGTGATGTCTAAAAATGGTTGTTGGTAGTGTCGGTGATATTGATAGTGGTAATGACCTTCTTCTTTTTCTTCTTCTTCTTCTTCTTCTTCTTCTTCTTCTTCTTCTTCTTCTTTGTGTGGTGGTGGTGGTGGTGGTGGTGGTGGTGGTGATCGAACCATCAATTTAGGTCGCCGTGGTGATGGTGATAGTATTTGTTGGTGGTGGTGGTGGTGAGAGTAATTGTGGTTGTTGTCCTGGTGATGGTGATGATTGTGGTAGTGCTGGTGGAGATCAACAGAGAAGATAAGAAAGGGTGAATAATAAAAATGGAACAAAATAATAATGATGATGATGATGATGGTTGTGAAGGAGGTGGAAGCGATGGTGGAGAAAGGTGGATGTATGAGACCGGTTAGAGTGGAAGATAAGTGAAAGTGGAGGATTTTAGGTAAAAGAGGGAGGTAATGGAGTATGGGAGGAGGAGGAGGAGGAGGAGGAGGAGGAGATAGTGAACGGAGAGAAGATGAAGAGATGGGACTTTTAGTGAAGGAAGAGTGGAGGATGCAGGAGGAGAAGGAAGGTGCATTAAGGAGGAGGAGTAGGAGGAGGAAGCCGAATGTAATTTTTGCAGCAGAAATATTAAGAAAAGCCAGATGAAGAAGAAATTTGAGGTGGTGGTGGTGGTGGTGGTGGTGGTAGTGATAGTGGTAGTGGAGGAGGAGGAGGAGGAGGAGGAACACAAGGGAACACAAAAAAAAGCAGCACACCTGTAGGTCTTTACGGGCTGTTTATGGGATACTACACTATGTAACATACAGTAAGAGAGAAAAAAAATAGCAAAGATGAGGACTCCTCGAAGCAAAGATGGAGAAGTAGGAGAAGAAGGAGGAATAAGAAGTAAGGATAATGGAAGAGGAGAAGAAAAAGAAGAAGGAGAAGAAGAAGAAGAAGAAGAAGAAGAAGAAGAAGAAGAAGAAGAAGAAGAAGAAGAAGAAGAAGGAAAATAGAAGCACGGGGAATATAGGAGGAGGAGGAGAAGGAAGAAGAAAAGAAGAAGAAGAAGAAGAAATAGAGGCACGGGAAATATAGAGGGAGGAGGAAGAAGAAGAAGAAGAAGAAATAGAGGCACGGGAAATATAGAGGGAGGAGGAAGAAGAAGAAGAAAAGAAAGAGAAGCACTGGATATGGAGGAGGATGGGGGAAGAAGAAAAAAAAGAGGCACGAAAATTGGAGAAGAAGAAGCAGAAGGAGCAGGAATACACAGGAAGGAATACATTAGTAGAAAAAAAAAAGAGCAGGTAGAAGGGGAGGAAGATTAAGAGGAGAAAGAGGAGGAAGAAGAGGAGGAGGGCGCTACTCCCCCTCCACTCTCCATTTGCCGCCCCGCCGCCGGGAGTCAGTGCCCCTTCTTCAGGAGGCGAGGGGGCCGCGTGGGGTGGCCGACGGTCGCTGATCCTTTGAGGAGGGGGTAGAGGAAGGGGAATGGAGGGAGAAAGGGAGGAACGGGGGAGAGGGATGAGGAAGAGGGGAGGAGACTAAAGAGAGAGGAAGAGGTGAGAGAGGTAGAGGAGGAGAGGAGAGAGGAAGAGAGAGACAGAAGAGGAGGGGAGGAGAGAGACAGACTGCAATGTGTTAAGGGGATGAGGAGGAAGAGAGGAAGAGGCTGGACATGTGTTACTCTCCCTCCCCCTCTCCTCTTCCCTTCCCCTCTCTTTACCATCCCTTCATTCCTTCCCCTTTCCTCCATCCTCTTCTTACCTTCTCCTCCCTCTCTGAGTCCTCTCTTCCTCATACTCCTCCTCTCCCTCGCTTCACGAACTGTTTGCATCTCTCTCTCTCTCTCTCTCTCTCTCTCTCTCTCTCTCTCTCTCTCTCTCTCTCTCTCTCTCTCTCTCTCTCTCTCTCTGTCATTCCTCCTCATTTTCCTTCATTTATCTCTTTATTTTTCCCTCCATTCTCCATCTTCTCTCCCTTAAGCTCCCCTTTTTCTCTCCATCACGTCCCCTCCCTCCAGTTCATGGCCTTAATTCCTCCCCTTCCTCCATTCTACCCTGCTCCATCCTTCTCTTTCTTCCTTCGTTGTCTCTCTTCTTTCTCCCTTTGTCGTCTCTCTCTCTCTCTCTCTCTCTCTCTCTCTCTCTCTCTCTCTCTCTCTCTCTCTCTCTCTCTCTCTCTCTCTCTCTCTCTCTCTCTCTCACCTATCTCCATTCTCTCACTAGCCTCTTCTCCCACGCTCCTCCTTCCCCTCCCTCCCCCTTCCCCCCTCCTCCTCCTCCTCCTCCTCCTCCTCCTCCTCCTCCTCCTCCTCCTCCTCCTCCTCCTCCTCCTCCTCCTCCTCCTCCTCCTACTCCCAACGAATCCTCTTCCGCGCCCCTTTAGCTGCCTCCTCCTCCTCCTCCTCCTCCTCCTCCTCCTCCTCCTCCTCCTCCTCCTCCTCCTCCTCCGCCATTATGTTTCCCATGGCCAAAGGAATATTCTTTCTAATGTGATTTAGTTTGTTTTTTATTATTTTTCTTTTGTTTCCTTTTGTTTCTATTTGTCTTTCATTTCCTCCCTTTTAAGCATAATGTTAACAGTATGTGTGTGTGTTGATGTAAAGAGAAAATGGTGAATATTTTAGGAGTAAAGTTGATGATTATTGTAATAACGATTTTAGTGGGGATGATGATGATGATGATGATGATGATGATGATGATGATGATGATGATGGTGGTGGTAGTGATGATGGTGATGATAGTTATAAAAATTATAGTAATGATGATAAAGTTGATGATGATGATGGTGATGATAATAATAATAATAATAATAATAATAATAATAATAATAATAATAATAATGATGGTGGTGGCAGTAGTAGTAGTAGTAGTACTAGTAGTAGTGGTAGTGGTGGTGGTGGTGGTGGTGGTGGTGGTAACAGTAGTAGTGGTTGTAGTAGTAGTAGTGTTAATAATAATAATAATAATAATAATAATAATAATAATAATAATAATAATAATAGTAATGGTGATGATGATGATGATGATGATGATGATAATAATGAAGCTCAGGTTAGTTAAAGGTGCACCAGGTGTGTCTTGTTACCTGGTCCTCTTAGTCAGGTGTAATCAGCTTCAGGTGGTCCCGTTTGGCAAGGGGTGAAGTGTGTGTGTGTGTGTGTGTGTGTGTGTGTGTGTGTGTGTGTGTGTGTGTATGTGTGTGTTGTGTGTGTTGTAATGTGCAGTGCTGGGTGTACACTAGCGACCACCAAGTTACGCGCGCGCACACACACACACACACACACACACACACACACACACACACACACACACACACACACACACACGTAAACTGATGCATCTAGGCATTCATACATTCAGCTCAGTGTGTGTGTGTGTGTGTGTGTGTGTGTGTGTGTGTGTGTGTGTGTGTGTGTGTGTGTGTGTGTGTGTGTGTGTGTGTGTTTGCACTTGACACATTGAAGAGTTGAAAAACCTTTTGCTATTCAGTGCAGGGATAATGAAATTCCTCTCTTCAATAGTCTCTCTCTCTCTCTCTCTCTCTCTCTCTCTCTCTCTCTCTCTCTCTCTCTCTCTCTCTCTCTCTCTCTCTCTCTCTCTCTCTCTCTCTCTCTCTCTCTCTCTCTCTCTCTCTCTCTCTCTCTCTCTCTCTCTCTACACATAAATCTTCATTGTCGTGTTTTCCATTCCTACATTTTCATAATTTAATTTCGTTCATCCATTTATGTATTTTACCACACACACACACACACACACACACACACACACACACACACACACACACACACACACACACACACACACACACACACACACACACACACACACACATATTTCAACCCTTGATTTACTACTGTGGTTCATGTTAGATCGTTAGATTAGATAAGATTATAATTAGGTCATGTTAGTTTTTGTAGGTTAATGACATTTTCACGTGTTAGGGAGGCTGACCGAAGGCTGAAAACATTAAAGAAATTATATGGAATTCCATCACCACCAAACAAAATAAGTAAAAGAGTTTCAATTTTTGAGTAATTTTAGTGTGAAAGTCTCTTGATGCTCTTCTCTTTAAAACATAAGTCGTAGAAACGTGAAGGAATAAATAGATGAATGAAAACAGTGAAAGGAATGAGTGAGTGAAGATACTGACTAACTCTACAGCATTGACACTGTAAGGGTTGAAAGAGTGAAGATACTGGCTAACACTACAGCATTACTAGTGAAAGATATGAAAGAATGAAAATACTGGCTAACTTTTATAATACTCCCAGTGAAAGGGATGAGAGTGAAGGTAATGGTTAACTCACAGCCGTACTACTAATTAGCTTCCCTATACAATACACCACCCAACCATTCTGAAACACACACACTTCCATGCGCTATTCTCTGCTTACATAGTGTAGCTTATCACAACCTCGTAAGGCTCAACAAATACCCTGCTCCTTGTTCTTATGTTGCATTCCTTTGATTGTCTTGTCAAGCTCGTTTTGAATACCCCTTGTTAAGCTTTCCTGGGCACCTCTTATTAAATTCTTGTTGAACTTTGAATGGATACCCTTTTTTTTTGTGTGTATGGCCTTGTTTAAGCTTTTGTGACACACCTGTAGCGTGACACACTTGTTAGCCTGACACATCTGCTAGCGTGACACATCTGCTAGCGTGACACACCTGTAGCCTGACACACTTGCTACCGTGACACCTGTAGCGTGACATACCTGCTGATGGGCACGTGGAAGGCCAGGGGGACTTACGTAAAGATAACTGGGATCAATAAGCCCGTGTATATTCCTTGTCTTGGTCGGCTGGATAGGAAGGGAGGGAGGGAATGGGAGGTTAGAGAAGGCAGGGATGATTGGCTATAGGGTAGGAGAGGATGGGAGAGAGGGACAGGGGAGGGAAGGGTCACGTTAGGAATGTTGGAGAGGGAAGGAATGAGAGGATTGGGAGGGCAGGGAAGGGATAGAATCGGAAGATTGGGAAAGTAGAAGATAGAATATTTAAGGAAGGGAAGGAAAAAAAGAAAAGATTTTTGTAGTACGTTTCAGAAGTTACTCTTTTGATAGTAAAGAAAGAAGAAAGATTTCTCATTTTATTTTCATTCTATTTCAGGTATGTGGGTGGTCAGCATTCTCTAATGACTACAGCATGCCACAGGTAAACCCATACTTATATTTTTATTAGTGTTTCCTCTTTAATACTGGTAGATCGTTAGCATTCCTTAATAGATGACTACAACATGCCAGAGGCGGTTGAACCCATAGCATTATTATTCTCACCTTAACGAAGGCAGACTTTCCACAGGTAATCTCTTCTATTTCCTCATTATTATTTTCTTTACTTCAGTATCATTAGATCATAAACATTCGTCAGTAACACGTAACAGTGAAAAAATTCTCCAGGTGAATATTCTCTCATGTTGTTTATTTATTTATTTATTTATTTTTATTGTTGTTATTATATATCGTAACTTCAACATATTCAGAATATCACCATTCTTGAAGCAACAGCGAAACAGTGCATAGGGAATCTCTTCAATCTGTTGGTAACAATTTCTTTCAATCTAGTATCAGT
>NC_087161.1:17471022-17476022 GCF_035594125.1 Scylla paramamosain
AGAGAGAGAGAGAGAGAGAGAGAGAGAGAGAGAGAGAGAGAGAGAGAGATGTGCGGTAATACTGATATAATAGTGAACTGTAGAGCTGGGAAGCGGAGGAAGGGGAAGAGGAAGGAGTAGGCGAGAGGAGGAAGAGGGGAAGGAGTCAGTGAGAGGAGGATGGGGAAGGGAGATATATTATATGTGAAGATTAGAAGGAATGAAGCTCTTTAGGGGAGGGAGGAAGAGGAAGAGGACGAAGAGAAGGAGGAGGGTTGAGTGAGAGGAAGAGGGAAGAGGCAGGGAGGGGAACGAGGCTTAGTAATGGGGATGAGTAGGATTAGAGTTAGGGAAGGTGGGATTGATGGGAGTGAGGGAGCTTTAGAATGGAAAGGCAAGGGTTTATTTTTGCTGGAGGTGATGGGGATTAATTTTGGGGGGATTGTGGTTGAGCGGGGATGAGGGATGGTGAGGGAGGAAAGGGAGGATAAAGAGGAATAGGTAAATGAAGGAAGGTGCGAATGGAAGGTTGAATAAAGGAAGTGTGAGGGAAGAGGGAAGTGAAGGAAGAGGTGAATGGGAGGTTGAGAGAAAGTGTGATGAAAGGAGAATAAGAGGATGATGAAAGAGGAATAAGAAAGTGAAGGGAGGAGTGAATGGATGGTTAAGGGAAAGTATGATTAAAGAAGAGGTAAAGAGGAATAGGAAAACGAAGGAAGGATTGAGAAAAAGTGTGATGAAAGAGGAGTTAAAAGGAAAGAAGGATTGAGAAAATTTGTGATGAAAGAGAATATAAAGAGGAATAGGAAAATCAAGGAGAGGTTGAGAAAAGTGTGATGAAAGAGAAAATACAAGAGCGGAAAAAAAGTGATGAGTGTGAGATTGAATAAATTGGGCAAATGAGAGAGAAGGGAGATTATTCGTGTGAACTGGGAACGTTTAGAGGAGGAGGAGGAGGAGGAGGAGGAGGAGGTAGAGGAGGAGGAGAACAAGAAGAAGAAGGAGAAGGAGGAGAAAAGAGTGAGTGATCGAGATGATTTGAGGAAGATGAACTGATATGTGTATTAAGGAAAAGGAGGAAGAGGAGGAAAAAGAAGAAGAAGAAGAAGAAGAAGAAGAAGAAGAAAGAGGAGGTATTGGACTAAAACGAATCATCACTTTCCTACTCTCTTCCACTTTCTTTCTCCCCTCTTCTTGCCTTCCCTCTCTTTCAGATCCTTTTTCTTTTTTTCGTATTATGCTTCGATCTTCCCTCTCTTCTCTTCCTCTTCTCTCCCTCCCTTCCTCTCCCCTTTAGTACAGAGCTTCCTTTTACTCTTGCCGGGGTGATGTGACGCAAAGAAGAGGAGGAAAGAAACGAATAAACCAACATACTGTGTAACTTGAATAAACAACGTACAGACAGAGAGAAATCAAATATGAAAAAAAAGTAGGAGGAGGGGGAGGAGGAGGTCAGGGGGGACAAGGAGAAAGTGGAGAAGGATTAGTACCAAACATTCTTGATTAACAAAACATTTAAACTGAGGAGAGTTGAAGTAGGAAAATATAGGAGGAGGAGGACGAGGAGGATCGCTTACATAACAAGGGGGAGGGAGAGACGACCCCATGTTGGCTCCCGGATGTCTCATTGGCGTGCAAAGGAGAGAGAGAGAGAGAGAGAGAGAGAGAGAGAGAGAGAGAGAGAGAGAGAGAGAGAGAGAGAGAGAGAGATTATGGTGGCAATGGCCTGTATACATACGTGCACTGTTGCTATCTTCCTCGTAGTGAGGACAGAGAGACACTGTTTCTTCACCGCCTTCCTTCATCACCAAACGAGGAGGATGTGATCTCTTGACCGTGTAGAACGTCATGAATAACTAACTTCCATACTATTCTATCTAAAACTTAACTAACTAGTCAATTTAACTGATCACTATCGACTGTTTAGCAATAACTGGTTACTCGGCTAACGAAGACACAAGCCACTTCCTTAGAACCTCATGAATAAGTAACTGTCCCAGTGCTCTAAAAACTTAACCAACTTCCCAATTTAACTGTTTAACCCTTTCACTGCTAGATATTCTTGTCTCATAATCCTTTACGCCTTTTCAGACACTTATTTTTTATATTGAAGCATGTTAAATATTTATGTAGCCTAGAAGATACAAAATCAATCTTTTATTCTGTCTATATTCTATCTGTCCTTGTCAAGTATATTTCTGTACTGCTCTAAATGTTACCAAGATACGTTCATAGGAGTTAAAGGGTTAATAACAATGATTAAACACCCTGCTAACGAAAAAAAAAACACGTCACTTCACTAGAACCTTATGAATAAATAAAGTATCCCTTTGTTTGTATCTAAAAACTAATTAGTCAATTTAACTGATCATTATTGACCCTAACAATCATGGATTACCCAACTAACTAAGGAATTGACCACTTAACTTGAACTTCATAGATAATTATTTCATTTTTTTCAGAAACTTAACTAACTACCTTGTTCAAAAACTTAGCTAACTAGCCAGTTTAACTAATCATGCTCAACTGTTTGATAGTGATTGATTACCGAGCAAACGAAGAAATTGACCTCTTAACTTGAACCTTATAGATAATTACTTCACTATTCAGAAGCACCTCATTGTTCAAAAATTTAACTAACTAGCCAATTTAACCATTTAACTAATAATTTTCAAGTGTCTAACAATGATTACCCAGCTAACGATAGAATTGGGCACTCTACTAGAACCTCATAGATAACTACCTTATTCTCCTAACTACGTAAATGCTTAAGTAACTACATGATAATTTAACTTATTATTATTATTGACTGCCTAACGAGGATAGATTACCTAACTGATCTCTTAACTGGAACTGCAGGACTGTTATCCCTCCGTCCTTTCCTCCGCCATTCCATTCCTCCCTTCATATTAATATTATCAGAAAAAATTTCCTATTATTTCTTCCCTTCCTTGAATCCCCGTCCTTCCTTTCTTCTCTCTGATATATTTTGAATTTTTCCTCGTATTTTCCCTTGTCTGTTCTCTTTCTCAGTACAGAGCCTCGTTGTTGTATATTTGGTGGTGTTGAGCAAATAGGGGAAGGAGGAGGAGGAAGATGTGGTGGTGGTGGTGTTGGTGGTGCTGGTGCTGGTGGAGAAGAAGGAGGAGGAGGAAGAGGAGGAAAGAGGAGAAGAAGAAGAAGAAAAAGAAGATGAAGAAAATATCAAAGTTAGTTTGTCCGTTATTTATATGATTAGTTACTTAGTTTGTTAGAGGATAATTTAGTTATGTTTTCTCTTAGTTAGACAGTAATTAATTCATCACTTAATTTATTCAGTAAGTCAGTTAATTAGCACATTTACTTTGGTTTCTCAAATTAATCACGCCATAAGAAAATTTAATACATTTATTTATTTTATTTTATTTATTTATTTATTTATTTATTTATTTATTTATATTTATTTATTTATTTTTTTTATTTATTTATTTTTTTTTTTTTTTACCGGAAAATCGACATGCAACCAGTCCATTCGTCAGTAAGTCAGTTAGCGAGTGTTAAGGCATTGCCACGATCAGCGAGTAGGTGTGGTAGCCAAGTACACATCTCAGCAACTCCCCTGACGAGCGTGGTTCGCTTGGAATTTTGTATCGTTGAGGAACCTGCTCGAGCAAGGATGGTGAAGGTGGTGCTTCAGTGCCGCACGTCTCCTTGATCAGTGTCCACGCATGCTCCACTCTTATTCTGAGCCACCACACTTATCCGCTGATCTTGTGACAAGGCCTCAATACTCACTAATCGATTGACTCAGCCGCTCAGCCATTTAATCGGTCGTTCGGTCAGTCAGTTTTTTGCTTAGATGATCAATTCGTCAGTCAGTCAGTAATTTAGTCAGTCAGTCGGTCAATCAGTCAGTAGTCAGTGAGTCAGTCAATCAATTAGCGCGGTAAGAAAGAAGTGAAAAAATAGAAAAAAAAATTAATGTGAAATTGTTTGACTTTGAACTGGGAATCAATTAGTTATTAATTGAACTTTGATTCATTCCTCCTCCTCCTCCTATCAGGAAGTAATAATTTACTGTAAATGCCAAGTATGAATTATTGTATATATAAATGTGTATGTATGTATGTATGTATGTATGTATGTATGTATTCATGCATGTATGTATGTCTTTGCTCTCTTTTATCTATTTTTTCTGTCCGTCTGTCGTTTATCTCTATTTGTCTGTCTATCTGTCTGTCTATTTATATATATGTGCGTCTGTTTCCTGATGTGTATCTCTATCTATCCATCTATTTATCATTCTCTCTCCCTCCTTTCTTCTCTCCTCTCTTCATCACTGCCTGTCCGTGACCATGTTCTTTTCTCCTCATTCTCCGGCCAAGTCACTCTTTCCCCTTTTCTTTCTATTCTCCATTCACTTTTATTCTCTCATGTCCACCTTTTTCTATTACCTTTATCCACACATCCACTGCCTTCATTCTTGGTATATTTAGGCCTCCTCCTCCTCCTCCTCCTCCTCCTCCTCCTCCTCCTCCTCCTCCTCCTCCTCCTCCTCCTCCTCCTCCTCCTCCTCCTCCTCCTCCTCTTCCTCCTTTCAGATATTTATTTTTATTCCCTTAAGTTTTTCCTTCCTCTGTGTTTTCATCCTTTACATTTTCTTTCTCTTTCCTTTCATTTGCACGCGTCTGCTTCTCTCCATTTTTCTTCCTACCCATCTCCCTTCCTTCATTCATTTTTTTCCTTCTTGTTTTCTTATTTTTTTCTTCCTTTACAAACTTTGCGTATTTGTCTTGACTCCAGCGATATTAATTTTCCTTCCTTCCTTCCTTCCTTCCTTCCTTCCTTCCTTCCTTCCTTCCTTCCTTCCTTCCTTCCTTCCTTCCTTCCTTCCTTCTTTCTTTCCTTCCTCTCATTTTGTGTCTCTTCGTGTAAACACAAACCAGTGTATTTTTCCCCCCTTTTCCTCTTTCAATGTGTGTGTGTGTGTGTGTGTGTGTGTGTGTGTGTGTGTGTGTGTGTGTGTGTGTGTGTGTGTGTGT
>NC_087161.1:17481022-17486022 GCF_035594125.1 Scylla paramamosain
TTACTGAGAGGGCGTGCGTGATGCCACCTATGGAGGGATCAAAAACAGAAGAGCGAGAGGCGATGTATAAATTAAATATATATATATATATGATAAATAGTAGTAATAATGATGATAATGGCATAAAGAAAATTAACTTGTATACATGCTTATCTTAACATAAATGAACAATAGTTGCATTTATTTATTTATACTCTCTCTCTCTCTCTCTCTCTCTCTCTCTCTCTCTCTCTCTCTCTCTCTCTCTCTCTCTCTCTCTCTCTCTCTCTCTCTCTCTCTCTCTCTCTCTCTCTCTCTCTCTCTCTCTCTCTCTGAATAAACAAGTAACGAAAAAAATATCATTCCATTTTTATCAATTTTATTCTACCTCTTAAATCCAGAATACTCCTCCTCCTCCTCCTCCTCCTCCTCCTCCTCCTGCGCCCCCAACAGATAAATTACAGGTGAGGGGAACAAGTCACATCTCAACACCTGCGTGAAAAATTATCGTCCCTTATGTGTCTGTTTGTTCCTTTACTGTGGAGTTGTGGAATAGTGAAGGTGGAAGAGTGTAGAAGAGGGAAGAGATGGAGAAGAGAGGCCTTTCCGGGCGGGCTGTGTAAAAGGGAGGGCGACTTTTTAAGGGGGAGATGAAGGAGGGACGATCGAGAGATCGTGGATTATGTTGTGATGTGCTTTTTTTTCCCCCCTTTGTATATGTGAAGTAGTTGTAGTAGTAGAGGTGATGTTGATAATGGTAATAGTAGTAGTAGATGTTGCAGTAGACAACGATTTAAACAATAGCAGCAGCAGCAGCAGCAACAATAATAATAACAACAACAACAACAACAAAATCACCAACAACAACAGCAACAACAACAACATCAAAATCATCATCAACAACAACAACAGCAACATCAGCAAAATCAACAACAGCAACACATACATTAATAACAATCCCAATAATCATAACAGTCAATAACAACAGTATTCACGTTATTTTTCTCTCAATTGCAGTTAGAACATGGAAGGAATAAATGAGAGAGAGAGAGAGAGAGAGAGAGAGAGAGAGAGAGAGAGAGAGAGAGAGAGAGAGAGAGAGAGAGAGAGAGAGAGAGAGACCCCATTATTCCACTGATTGATTAGAAGCGGGCGCTCTTATTACCTTCCCTTGAAACTAACATTAAAAAAAGACACGCTACGCTATTGGCCAACACGCTCTATTTTGTATTTATTTATTTTTATTCACTATTAATTCCTTACTTATTGCAAAGCCTGGGAAATTGTAATACGGTGGTAATGGTGGTGGTGGTAGTGGTGATGATGGTGATGGTGGTTATGATGATGGTGGTAATAGTTGTGTAATGGTGGTGGTTGGTGATGAATGTGGTGATAATTGTGGTTGTGGTGATGATGAAATTGTGGTTGATGGTGATGTAGTGATAGTAACGATGAGATAATTATAGCTTGATGTTAGTGATGAAAAAAGTGTTAGTTGTGAGTATGTAGTGCTGGTGAGAGAGAGAGAGAGAGAGAGAGAGAGAGAGAGAGAGAGAGAGAGAGAGAGAGAGAGAGAGAGAGAGAGAGAGAGAGGTAAGGATTAGTCTGGGATTAGTTATGAGCCACTTTAGAGATTATCAGTATACACTCTCTCTCTCTCTCTCTCTCTCTCTCTCTCTCTCTCTCTCTCTCTCTCTCTCTCTCTCTCTCTCTCTCTCTCTCTCTCTCTCTCCTGTCTTCTTTACTCCATTTTCAGTCTATCTAATTACATGTTACCTAGAGGCGTGACAGGTAATCCTCCCTAATGTTGCACAGGGATTCACCATGGCGATTTAATTAGTGTATTTTTAGCATGTATAATTTATTTATTTATTTTTTTTAAGCATGCAATAATTTGTTACCCGGAGACATGATGGTGTTATCCCTCTTAATGTTGGGGAAGGATTTGCCGCGATTTGCACTGCCTCACCGCATTCCATGGTTGGTTTACATAGCGATTGCGTGTGAGTGCGTTGGGTGTTAAAAGACTGAGGGAATTGTTTGTCTTGGCTTCAGCCAGTGCACAGGGAACGTTTTCTACAAGCAACAGTTCCTTCGACGCTTCCCTCCAACACTGTTTTGTTTAATTAAGGAAAGGAATTATTATCTTCTTGAATCGAAATGTTAACTACTGGTTTACTGAAATAGCTGATGATTGTATAAGAAATACCCGTGCTAAGGGGAAATTTCTCTCTCTCTCTCTCTCTCTCTCTCTCTCTCTCTCTCTCTCTCT
This sequence comes from Scylla paramamosain, assembly GCF_035594125.1. Taxonomy (NCBI): domain Eukaryota; kingdom Metazoa; phylum Arthropoda; class Malacostraca; order Decapoda; family Portunidae; genus Scylla; species Scylla paramamosain. The sequence goes on from NC_087161.1 coordinate 17,483,274, forward strand.
CTCTCTCTCTCTCTCTCTCTCTCTCTCTCTCTCTCTCTCTCTCTCTCTCTCTCTCTCTCTCTCCATCCCTTCTCCCTCATGCTGAAATATAAACTCGTTAAAATAATGAGATTGAAGATTATTATATGCAAAGTTGACAAAATATTTGCGCCTTTTATATAAATAGAGATATAGATAAACCATCAGAGCTCCTTTATAAGTTGGGCTAGGTTAGGTTACTTTAGGTTAGGTTAAATTAGGTTACCAGATTTAAGCTACCCTAAATTACTCTAACACAATCTAATCTTAATTATCCCGAAAGTCGCTGTGATAGGAGTTGTCTGGGAGAGGAAGGAGGAGGAGGAGGAGCAGAAGCAGGAGGAGGAGGAGGAGGAGGAGGAGGAGGAGGAAGAGGAAGAAGAGGAGGTTCAACATGTGGAAGAGGAGTTGTTTGGGGTAGAGAATTAGCGTGGAGTGATGTGAGAGAGGGAGGAGTGGACGTGGTGGGATGAGAGAGGTGCAAGTAATATGAGTGCATTTGGGTGAGAGAGAGAGAGAGAGAGAGAGAGAGAGAGAGAGAGAGAGAGAGAGAGAGAGAGAGAGAGAGAGAGAGAGAATGTCAATAAAGGAAGGGAGAGGAGCAAGAGGAGGAGAGGGAGGAATACAGAAGAAAAGAAAAACAGCCTCAGATTGTTTGGTCTTTGTTAGACTTAGATAATGAAGAAAATATAAGTTTAAACGGGATAAATTGTCGTGACAGGAGGAGGAGGTGGTAGTGGTAGTGGTGGTGGTGGTGGTGGTGGTGGTGGTGGTGGTGAGTGTGTAGGTGTTGGAGGTGATCTTGTTGGGGCTGATGATAGTGGTGTTACCAACTTGTTAAGGGAGTGGAGGAGGAGGAGGAGGAGGAGGAGGAGGAAGGGGAGGGGAGGTCGTTCTTCAGGAGAGGGAAGCTGGTGAAGGAGGGACGAGTTGGACATAGGTATTTTAAATGTGGTGATAGTGATGATGATTGTGCAAGTATTGGTCGTAATGGTGATGGTGTACGTGGTGGAGATGGTGAAGGTGAAGGTGTAGCGAAGTGTGCTGGCTTGCTGGGGTGCAAGGGCTGAGGGGAGGGAGAGAGGAAGATCAAAGGGTACTGGTGGAGGGGGAGGGGCCTGGGCCGCGGATGACGTCACGAGGTTGCGTCATCCTGCTCAAGATGTAAACATTCCTCTCACTCTGCCAGCTGGAGGAGCCGCCGCACACACACACACACACACACACACACACACACACACACACTTATACATGCTGATATATACATATGCTATTCATACATAATTCATACACTGATATATTCTCATTTAGATATTCACCTTATTGTTCATTTATGTACACATATTAAGACACGTGTTGTATGAACGCAGTATACATTCTTGCAACAGCTTGTATGAGATGATTACTGTAGTAGTAGTATCCATGTGGTCTAAGTGCTCCCAGGGTAGAAGGATACACGATGCGAAGGGACAGAAGTATATTAAATAAATGCTGGTTTCGATCAGTGTTTTGCATCAGTAATAGTTCCGATCAGTGTTTTGCTTCACAACACAGAACTATCAAATGCAGCAATAGTTTCGGTCCGTGGGGGAAATATCCACAGGGGAAATTGTTCCGGGGGGGGGGTGGGGGGTGGAATCTGTTAAGGGAGAGAATGTCAGGGGGAAAATGACCGGGCCCCGCTGTACCTGCTCCCTCCCGCCTGTCTCCCACACATTACGCAAGCATCCTTCCCCACTTCCCCTGCAGTCCTGCTTCTCTGTAACTTGTCTACCAAACTTTGTTATTGGTATAATGGGAACTACAACAAAGTACGAGTATATGCCCTCCTGTCTTCATTCTTGGTGGGTGAGGAGGAGCCTTCGCCTTTACTATCTTCTATTTCTTACTCTTAGCCAGGGGGAGTTGTGTGCTCGTTTTATTTCTATTTTTCTCTGTTCCTTGATTTCTTTTGACTTCATTTTTGTATTCTGTTTCCCGGAATCTTCTGTATTTAGATTTATTGTCCATTATTCCCTCTCTCATATAGCATATTGCCAATTAGTCTTTTCTAACTGCCCTACTTTGTCCATTCTCTTTCACTCTTCTCCCTCCACTATCATCCTCGACCCTTATATTCCCTCTTTCATAGCGTCCCTCTCCCACCTCTCTTTCCTTTCTCTTCCTCCCACTCTTTCCCTTTCCCTCTTGCTCCCTTTCTCCCTTTCTCCCGTGCCCTACTACTATTGTTATTTTCTATTTACATAAACACTTTCACTAACACTTAGGTAATAGAGGCAATGCACACCAGTTGTAGAGACTGTGTGTGTGTGTGTGTGTGTGTGTGTGTGTGTGTGTGTGTGTGTGTGTGTGTGTGTGTGTGTGGTAATCTACGTACACAAGGTAAAAGTCACGTGGAAGGTGTACACGGAATGCAAGTCACGGTGATTCAGGTGTATTTGTTGCACATGCATCCGTTCGTGTGTGTGTGTGTGTGTGTGTGTGTGTGTGTGTGTGTGTGTGTGTGTGTGTGTGACGAGGCACATATGCATTCATACCACAATAGGACATAAGTAAGTAAACATAACTGGACACACACACACACACACACACACACACACACACACACACACACACACACACACACACACACACACACACACACACACACACACACACACAGTAAACAAAGGACAAAAGACAGGTGCGTGTGAAGGGCAGCGTGAAGAAGAATCAAACTCTCCTCCTCCTC
>NC_087161.1:17491022-17496022 GCF_035594125.1 Scylla paramamosain
CTCTCTCTCTCTCTCTCTCTCTCTCTCTCTCTCTCTCTCTCTCTTCTGATAAGGTCGGGGACATGAGAAGCATCTTATCAATTCTTCTGACTACGCGGAATCTCTCTCTCTCTCTCTCTCTCTCTCTCTCTCTCTCTCTCTCTCTCTCTCTCTCTCTCTCTCTCTCTCTCTCTCTCTCTCTCTCTCTCTCTCTCTCTCTCTGTTATTTAGGGGTTGACAGCCGAGGGTAGATTACAGTTCATGGAAGACCGTCGTTTACTTGGTAATGTTTATGTGGTGGTGGTGGTGGTGGTGGTGGTGGTGGTGGTCGTCGTCGTGATGGTAGTAGTAACAAACGTAGTAGTAGGAGGAGGAGGAGGAGGAGGAGGAGGAGGAGGAGGAGGAGGTGGTGATGGTGCTGGTGGTGGTCGGGGATGGTGGTGATGAGTTGTTGCTTTCTCGTGATGGTGATGTTGAGAGAGAGAGAGAGAGAGAGAGAGAGAGAGAGAGAGAGAGAGAGAGAGAGAGAGAGAGAGAGAGAGAGAGAGAGTATTGTCTTTATAAATAGTCCAACAAGTGTGTGTGTGTGTGTGTGTGTGTGTGTGTGTGTGTGTGTGTGTGTGTGTGTGTGTGTGTGTGTGTGTGTGTGTGCAAGTTTCCTAAAATTTTCCGTGTTTGTGTGATGATGAATAATTATCTCTCATTTTTCATATTTATTTTTGGTGAAGGCGTTTTCTCCAGTCACGCTAAGAAATGTTGTTGTTGTTGTATTTATTACGATTATTGCTATTAGTTTTATTATTCATGCTATCGCCTTTCATTTCTTTTTTTTTTCTTTTCTTTTCTAGATATACAGAAAACCTGATTAAGCAAGTTATCGAATAATTCCTTTTCTCTTGCTGTTTCTATTTCCTCTTCCCGTTCCTCATATTCTCTTCTCACCAGTCTTTTTGTCTTTTTTCCTCTTCTTTGGCTTATCATTTCATGCATTATTCTTTTCTCCCTTACACATATTGCATTTAATATCGTGGTCATTTCTTCATAATCTCTCTCTCTCTCTCTCTCTCTCTCTCTCTCTCTCTCTCTCTCTCTCTCTCTCTCTCTCTCTCTCTCTCTCTCTCTCTCTCTCTCTCTCTCTCTCTCTCTCTCTCTCATGTTTCCCATGTGCTGTAATTTTATCTTCCTTACTTCATCTTATTTTATATTCTCAGTTATTCTCTTCCTTCCTTTCTTCCTTTCTCCCTCCTCCTCCCTCTCCTCTTCCTGGTCAAAACAAAAATGACTCACACACACACACACACACACACACACACACACACACACACACACACACACACACACACACACACACACACACACAGAAGCACGGACGAAGTTTCTTGGAAAGTGTGTGTGTGTGTGTGTGTGTGTGTGTGTGTGTGTGTGTGTGTGTGTGTGTGTGTGTGTGTGTGTATGTTACGGATGAAATCGTTACAGGAAGTGTGGCAGGCTGGGCGTATATTCGTACACACACACACACACACACACACACACACACACACACACACACACACACACACACACACACACACACACACACACACACACACGATTGGCACATTCAGGACTAGTATAACACTGGAAGCACATCACACACACACACTCGATGAAAAGAGACAAGAAGATTAAAACTGTTTCAGGAAATCTTCAAACGGTAACAGATAGAGGTAGGAAGAGAAGGAGGAGCAGAAGGAGGAGGAGGAGGAGGAGGAGGAGGAGGAGGAGGAGGAGGAGGAGGAGAAAGACGGTACAGTCAAGGGAACAAAGCCAAAAGATAATGCAATCAAAGGAAGAAGAACAAGAGAAAGAACTACAACGACGCGACAACAAAACGTGAAAGCTTTGAGTGGAAAATAAACATGAGCAAAAGCTTATGTAATTTCTACTAACACAGATAAGAAAATGGAACGCGCTGAAAAAAAAAAAAATACACAAAGAAAGAAAGAGATGGCAAAGAAATTTAATGAAAGAAAGGAAGGAAAAATAGGCAAGATAGAAGAATAGAAACGAATATTTTCCTTTACTTTTGCAAATAGGAAAAATAAAACAAACAAATGCCTTGAAAAAAATACTACGAAAAAGAAAAGAGAAAGTAAGAATAACACATTTTTACAGATACGAAGAAGAGAATATAAAAAGATAATAAACGCTTTCAAATACGTTATGAGAACAATACACACACTATAAAACAGGTGATTGCCAGAGGTGTACACTTACGTATTGTCACCTTTACTGGCAAGATCATGTATTACATCTAACACCAGAAAACGAAAGGAAAAAGAGAGAATAAGCAATCATGTGAAGAAGATGTAACGTGAAATTGAAAAGAGAGAGAGAGAGAGAGAGAGAGAGAGAGAGAGAGAGAGAGAGAGAGAGAGAGAGAGAGAGAGAGAGAGAGAGAGAGAGAGAGAGAGAGGAAAATGAATTCGTACTGCTTTACAAAAGAGCATGTGTGTAAAGGAAGGAAAGACAAAGTGGAAGGAGGAGAGAGAAAGGAGATAAAGTTGGAAGAGAGAAGGACGAGAAAAATATAAAGAAGTGAGAGAGGGAGAGGATGTGGGCTGAGAAATTTACTGTGCGACGCCAGGAACACTTCTGAGAGAGAGAGAGAGAGAGAGAGAGAGAGAGAGAGAGAGAGAGAGAGAGAGAGAGAGAGAGAGAGAGAGAGAGAGAGAATTATAAGGTGCTGATTTTATGCGTATAGAGGATAAGAAATGAGGAGATTTTACTGCTACCACCACCACTACCACGGCACCACCACTCCACTACCACCACCACCACCACTACTACTACTACTACTACTACTACTACTACTACTACTACTACTACTACTACTACTACTACTACTACTACTACCACTAGAAATAAACATTAACACACACACACACACACACACACAGTATGTGACTACGAAGTACGGAAAGAGAGGAGAAAGGGACCTGGGAGTCGGGGGAGTGGGGTAGGTGAGGGGAAGCGCCACATCAATAATAGGACACGGAGCCAAACAGGACGCCACGGCAATGTGGCGCAACGGTATGACGCAACTGCCGCCGCTTAATTCATCGCGCGCTTTGTCAAGGCGGAGTGGTTGGGTACGTCGTTAACATTTTCGTCGTCATCATCGCCATCGTCGTCGTCATTATCATTATCGTCGTCGTTTTAATTATCCCTTTTCAGTTCCGTGTTGTAATAGCTTTTTTTTTTTTTTTTTTTAGGACACCGGCCAAGGGCAACAAAAATCCGATAATAGTAAAAAATAAATAAATAAATAATAAACAAAAATCGTCCACTGAGATGCCGGTCCCCTAACAGGGTCCAAAGCGGTAGTTAAAAATTGAAGGATAAGTGTCCTGAATCCAAACCTCCCTCTTGAAGGAGGGTAAAAATACAGAAGCAGGTAGGAAGTTCCAGAGTTTAGCAGAGAAAGGGATGAATGATTGAGAATACTGGTTAACTCTTGCATTAGAGAGGTGGATAGAATAAGGGTGAAAGAACGAAGAGTTGTGCAGCGAGGCGCGGGAGGAGGGGAGGCATACAGTTAACAAGATCACAAGAGCAATTAGCATGAAAATAGCGGTAGAAGATAGCTAGAGATGCAACATTCCGGCGGTGAGAGAGAGGCTGAAGACAGTCAGTTAGAGGAGAGGAGTTGATGAGACGAAAAGCTTTTGATTCCACCCTGTCTAGAAGAGCGGTATGAGCGGAAACGCCTCCGCCCCACCCTCCCTAAGACATGTGAACCATATTCCATTCATGGACGGATAAGGCTCCTGTACAGAGTTAACAGCTGGGGGGAGTTGAGAAAAACTGGCGGAGACGTCTCAGAACACCTAACTTCATAGAAACTGTTTTAACTAGAGATGAGATGTGAAGTTTCCAGTTTAGATTATAAGTAAAGGACGGATCGAGGATGTTCAGTGTAGAAGAAGGGGACAGTTGAGTGTCATTGAAGAAGAGGGGATACTTGTCTGGAAGATTGTGTCGAGTTGATAGATGAAGGAACTGAGTTTTGAGGCATTGAACAATACTAAGTTTGCTCTGCCCCAATCAGAAATTTCGGAGATCAAAACTCAGGCGTTTTGTGGCTTCCCTGCGTAAACTGTTTACTTCCTGAAGGGTTAGGGGTCTAGGAAAAGGCGTGGAAAAGTGCAGGGTGGTGTCATCAGCGTAGGAGTGGATAGGACAAGAAGTTTGGTTAATATCATTGATGAATAATAGGAAGATAATGGGTGACAGGACAGAACCCAGAGGAACACCACTGTTAATAGATTTAGGAGAAGAACAGTGACCGTACACCACAGCAGCAATAGTTACTCTTGTTTCCTTCTTTTGCTTTCTTTTTTCCTTCCTTCCTTCCTTTCATTCATTCATTCATTCATTCATTCATTCATTCATTCATTCATTCATTCATTCTTCTTCTTCTTCTTCTTCTTCTTCTTCTTCTTCTTCTTCTTCTTCTTCTTCTTCTTCTTCGTCTTCGTCTTCTTCTTCTTCCTCCTCCTCCTCTTCTTCTTCTTCTTCTTCTTCTTCTTCTTCTTCTTCTTCTTCTTCTTCTTCTTCTTCTTCTTCTTCTTCTTCTTCTTTCTGTCTTCCCTTCTTTCCTTCCTCTTTTTCTCCCTTTTCTTCCATATCCTCATCATCATCATCATCTTATTCAGGGAGAGAGAGAGAGAGAGAGAGAGAGAGAGAGAGAGAGAGAGAGAGAGAGAGAGAGAGAGAGAGAGAGAGAGAGAGAGAGAGCGTAGTGTGTAATTATGTATGCAAAGAGAGAACGTCAGGATAAACAAAGCAATAAGAAGAATAGATAAGAAGAAGGAAAAATTTGTAAAAGAAAAATAAGAGTGAAAGGTAAAGAAGTTACATAAAGAAGCAAAAGAAGTAAAGCAAGAGACAAAAAAAGAGTAAAACATCAAGGAGAGATAAATAATAGCAAGTGAAATTAGAACTCAGCAAAACAACGAGATGTCTGAAAAGAAAAAAAA
>NC_087161.1:17508522-17526022 GCF_035594125.1 Scylla paramamosain
ATTGCATCACGTCATACTTACCTTGGAATTTTATTTTTACCGTATTTTTTTCATCTCGTCATCGTTATAAGGAAAAGCGTTCGAGTGTTTAATAAGCTGTTAGATATTTTGAATCGGTGTTACTTTTACTCTTTTATCTAGTATTGTTATTGAATAGTAGTAATAGTTGCTGATGGTGGTGGTGGTGGTGGTGGTGGTGGTGGTGGTGGTGATAACTCTGATAACTACCATAGAAAAATACATGAATCGATTAAATCTTTCAAAAAGTGTGTTTACGCAGAGCCCAACAGCCAGGGAATGTTAGGAGGCACTTACCTTGGCACACCTTTGACTGATTTCACATAAATTCTCGCTTCATATTTCTACGTTTATTTATACTCCATAACCTTGATTTATTGTTAATTCCTTTCATTCTTTGTTTCTTGTAATACTTACTCGAGTTGTGTTGCTTCTAGAAAAAGGAGTTGACAACACTTTAAACTTAGTATTCGATTGCCTTGTAGTAGTAGTAGTAGTAGTAGTAGTAGTGTTGATCAGCTATTAGTCCACACATACCAATTTTTCTTATCTTTTACTTTCCTCTTCTGTATTCCTTTTTTTTTCGCATACTGGAGAAAAAAGGAAAGTGAGTGAAGATAGGTAATGAAGAACAATGTGTAAAAATAATACTAATAATGAATAGAAAGTGAAGGATAGAATGAAAAAAAGTAAAGGTAGGAATGAGAGACAATGAAAACGGAAAGGTTAAAGGTAATGTAGGAAGAGAAGAAGAATGGGTGATGATTAAGAAATATGAGCTGAGATAATGACTGTGAATGAGTGAAGGGGGAAGAGGATAGAGTGTAGAGGAACAGAATGAAAAGGAGGAGCATGTACGAGTAGTAGTAGGTAATAGTTACAGGAGGAGGAGGAGGAATACAAACGAAGCCCAAACAGCAAAAAGAACTTGAGATCCTTACTAGGCTGTTTGGGTAACTATTCTACGCTATTAGTGAGAGAGATAGAACATTAAAGAGGAAGGGAAGAGGAGGATTGTAAACGATTGGGATTATGATTAGGTTATGATAAGATGAGATGTATAAGAATATAGAAGGGAAAAAGAGTAAGAGGAGATACAGAAAACTTGTAACAGAGAAGAATATTTATCTAGGAAGAGGAAGAAGATTCATAGAGCTATAATACAGGTGTGCAATAGGTACAAATTACCACACCTGTACACACAGCTGCCTAATTGAACGACCTTACACCCACGCACGCACCCACACACACACACACACACACACACACACACACACACACACACACACACACACACACACACACACACACCTGTCCTTACCTGCGCCTCACCTGTCCTTCTCATTTTAAGAAGACTAGGGGGTGGAGCGAGGTCAGGCAGGTAATGCAATTGGCCTCCATCTCTTCCCCTTCCTGAGAGAGAGAGAGAGAGAGAGAGAGAGAGAGAGAGAGAGAGAGAGAGAGAGAGAGAGAGAGAGAGAGAGAGAGAGAGAGAGAGAGAATGGGAGGATTGGAGAAATGGGAGATAATTAAAGAGAAAGAATGGTTTGAGAGAGAGAGAGAGAGAGAGAGAGAGAGAGAGAGAGAGAGAGAGAGAGAGAGAGAGAGAGAGAGAGAGAAATTGACGGTAAGAAGATTATTAAAATGGAGAAAATGGAGCATGAAATGATGAAAGAAGGGAGTAAAGTGAAGTAAATGAAGGAAGAAGAAAGAGAGGGAGGGATGAATAATGAGAAGAACAAGGAGGAGGAGGAGGAGGAGGAGGAAACAATGATGAAGAAGGAAAGAAGGAAGAGGAAAGGTTAAAAGGAGCAAGAGTGAAAGAAGGAAAGGAAAAAAAAGGAGGAAGAAATGAGCATGTAAGATATTAAAGAAGTAAGGCAGGAAGAGAGAGAGAGAGAGAGAGAGAGAGAGAGAGAGAGAGAGAGAGAGAGAGAGAGAGAGAGGGAGGAAGGTTGAGTTTGTTGTGTCCGGTTAAAGGACATCCTGCCTTCTGCTTTTCTCTCTCTCTCTCTCTCTCTCTCTCTCTCTCTCTCTCTCTCTCTCTCTCTCTCTCTCTCTCTCTCTCTCTCTCTCCACACGTTGCAGGAATTTTGCTGTCAGTATTTTTTTCCTTTCTTTTTCTCCGTCACTGAGGGAATGACGAGCAGGGGTGGAGGTGGGAGGGGAGGGACTATTGACCGGCCTACAGTCAACACCAGCTCAGTGACAATTGCGTGTGGTGGTGCGGTGGTGGTGGTAACAGTGGAGGTGGAGGTGGTGACAACGGAGGTGGTGGTGAGTGGTATTGGTGGCGATGGTGGTGACAGGAAGAGAGGCTGAAGAAAGAAAGGATGTGACAGATCCTGCACACACACACACACACACACACACACACACACACACACACACACACACACACACACACACACACACACACACACACACTTTACTCCCATGACTGGCTATTTGTGTGTGTTTGTGTGTGTGGCGCATGGCAGCAGTAGGCTCTGGAACAAGTCATACATACGTACATACATGCACTCACTAGGCCGCAGCAGAAGCCGTAAGAGAGAGGAGCGGGAAGGAGGGGGAGGCAGAGGGGATGAGGAGGGGCGGCAACAGTGACCGACCTCGGCATTACCTCTCAAAGTCATAATACCGAAGCAAAAACCAGCGAGAAGGGCAAGTGGCGGAGGCCGGTGGTGGCGGCGGCGGCGGTGAAGGTTAAGTTATTGACTCTGAACACGCTGATAGAAGCAGGTGTTTTGAGGCTCACCACCTAATATATTGACTGCCCTCACCACCACTATGCTGACCGAGGTATCTTCCCTCCAACCCCTCCCCCAACCATCCTCCAACCCTCCACCACAGCGGGCCACTCCGCCTCCACAACCCTTCAGGCGAGCCTGGCAGGGCGGAGGGCGCGGCGCGGAGGCTGTCAGGGTGTGTACAAGCACGTGGAAGGTTGAGTCACGTTGATGCTTCACCACGTGTTGGGAGAGGCCACGCCCACCCGCTGCGTCAGAACCTCACCACTCCATGCCACCCCGTACCGCCCAAACGCCCGCCTCTGTGTCATGGCGTGGTGCTGCGTCGTGCCCTTGGCGTAACCCAGGTGTCCGCCATGCCGTCGCAGTGGGCCGGTTTTGGGGACGGGACAGGACAGTGGCGCCACGTGAAAGCAAGGCGTGTGCGGCGGGCGTGGCGTGGCTCGGCGAGCAGCGGTCGTGTTTACCAGTGTTGGTCTGTGCCGCACACCACTGAGCCAGCGACGTAGGAACCTCAGTCATTCCGCACTGCCCTCTTTCCGCCTCCCTGACGCCCTCCCCCGGGGCTGTCATCGCCCGCCTGTCCATCCCCAGGTGTGTCGGGATGCCTCGCTACAAGAACCTGTGATTAAAATCCGCCAATCAGCATCTGGGGCCGTGATATGGGTAATGACGTCATAAGCCTTTTACATAAGGTGGGGCTCTTCGGACGCGATGGTGCCGTGCGAGGTGCGCGGGGATGCTACACACTGTTTTTGCGCCGCCCTCACCCACCGCCGCTGCAGATCACCAGTTTGTCACCTTTTTCGAGAGCGTGTCCGCAGAGTGACGGCCACGTGGAGTTGCGTCACCCAAGAGTATTTACACGCTGCCTTGTATCACGCACCTTGGAAGGGAGTTTCCATGCCGGGCGGAGCCTCTGGCGGCACCTAGCGACTCCTCAGTGGGAAGTTTCCAAATCTCGCCGGCCCGGCCCCGCTACATCGATTTCCCAAAGAAGCAGAGGATTTGAAAGCCAGATAAAAGCACATATTTTGAGATTGGGCACGACGTGGCGGCGGCGGCCTGTTGTGGCAGGTGGAGACAAGAGGACAAGAGAGCGGCAGACTAAAAGAGTGTCGGAGGGAGGCGCGGGCTAGCGGCCTGTCGTTGCAAGGACCGCCCTGACCTTGAACCTGATTCTGTGGGTGGCCGCCCGCGAGCCTCCACCTGCATGACACTCATACCTGACACTGTGCCGGCCCCCGCGCCCCCTCCTCGCCTCTCCACTCTCCCAGCGCACCTCTGCCATCCGCTAGGGGCTTCTGCGCCCCACCCAAGCCGCCGCAGGACCAAAGGAACCTCTGGTGGCGGCAACGGAGGCACGGTAACCTTGACCTCCAGCAGGCGGCGATGGCCCTCCTCCCCCCGCGTGGGCCTCCCGTCGGTGTATTGATCTCCACACACACACACACACACACACACACACACACACACACACACACACACACACACGTACATATATACACATACACTCCGTTGCCAAGTATGCCCCCGCCTCTCCCCAACCCTATCCCTAGTGTGTGTGTGTGTGTGTGTGTGACCCTTTCGAAGGGAGTGTTGTTCGCTCGTTCTGTTTCCAAGGGCTTGCTCGCCTCGGTGTGTGTGTGTGTGTGTGTGTGTGTGTGTGTGTGTGTGTGTGTGTGTGTGTGTGTGTGTGTGTGTGTCAAGGACCCATCGACCTGCCGGGAATATTTCAGTCGCCATGAACGAAGCCGCAGGTCGATATCATCCCCCTTTCCCTCCCTTCTCCCTTCTCCCTTCTCTCCAACTCCCTCCGCTTCTCTCCTCCCATCACAACGCCCCACCTGTTCGACCATACCTCTTAGCGACGGCGCGTGCTTCTGTGTGTGTGTGTGTGTGTGTGTGTGTGTGTGTGTGTGTGTGTGTGCTCGCTCTCTCGTGTACACTTTAATTGCTGGTGGCATGATCAGTGAGGGCAGTGAGTGAGAAACACAAATTACAGACGCAGCAGCTGATTCCTTTAAATGACAGCGCAGTTTACTGTCACTAGTTGAGAAGGTTGGTTGGTGGTGATACAATAATGGTGGTGCTGGTGGTGCTGTATAGTTTTGCCTGCAGCATTAGACGTGGTGTTGCTGGTGATGTAATGGTGGTGGTGCTAGTTTTGCCTGCAGGATTAGTAATGGTGGTGACGGTAGTGGTGACGGTATGGACTGCAGCAAGAATAGTAATGGTGGTGCTGGTGATGGAGGAGGAGGAAATGGTGGTGGCAGTGGTGGTGGTTGTTGCTCGTGAGGCAGCAGTGTTGAGTTCAAGGGAGTGCGTGTGAGTGAGTGCGTCTCTGATTAACACACACACACACACACACACACACACACACACACACACACACACACACACACACACACACACACACACACACACACGTACCAGCATAATAGGAAAAGATTGGTGTAGATTCCATAATCAACACACTAAAAAAATAAAATAAAAAATAAAAGTGTGAAGGAGGAAGAGGAAGAGGAGGAGGGAAACTAGAAGAATGGAATAAGTGTAGAATGAAAAAGATGAATGAAATGCCATATAAGGCGTGAGGGAGGAGGAGGAGGAAGAGGAAAACGTAAAAAAGATGAAAATGAGAAGGAGGGAAGAAAGAACCAAGATATTGTTTTTATGTTAGGGTGCAGAGAGAGAGAGAGAGAGAGAGAGAGAGAGAGAGAGAGAGAGAGAGAGAGAGAGAGAGAGAGAGAGAGATGCACCCCCTTGGCATTGCGACACAAGACTTGTGACGTCACCTCAACGAAGCGTGTTCACTGTAATGTCACTGAACACGCCACCAGCACCAGCACCATCACCACCACCGCCGCCATTGCCACCACCACCACGAAGTCATCCTTCACAGTGGCTCTTGCACTAGCAGCAGGAGTTGTATTACTATTATTATTATTATTTTTATTATTATTATTATTATTATTATTATTATTATTATTATTATTAGTAGTAGTAGTAGTAGTAGTAGTAGTAGATGTAGTAGTAGTGATGGTGGTGGTGGTGGTGGTGCTGGTGGTGGTAATGGTAGTAGTAGAATTATTGTTTTTTTTATGGTTATGGTATGTAGATTTGATGATGGTTCCTTTTATGTTGTTATAGGTGGTGATAGTGGTGGTTGAATTTGTGGTTGTGATTATGGTGGTTGCAGTAGAGGTAGTTGTGGTGGCGGTTGTGTTTTCCGAGTAAAATTGTTAGAGTTGTTGGTGTTCTGTACATATCTTTGACGTATTATGTATCAAAGTATTGCTGTATCAATTATTTACTACTTCTACTACTACTACTACTACTAATAATAATAATAATAATGATAATAATAATAATAATGATAATAATAATAATAATATCACTACTTTTACTACTACTACTACTACTACCACTACTTTTACTACTCTACTACTACTACTACTACTACTACTACTACTACTACTACTACTACTACTACTACTACTACTACTTCCTTTCTGACCGTTCTATTGCTGCTGTGGTAGACGGTCACTGTTCTTCTCCTAAATCTATTAACAGTGGTGTTCCTCAGGGTTCTGTCCTGTCACCCACTCTCCTCTTATTATTCATTAATGATCTTCTAAACCAAACTTCTTGTCCTATCCACTCCTACGCTGATGATACCACCCTGCACTTTTCCACGTCTTTTCATAGACGTCCAACCCTTCAGGAGGTAAACATTTCACGCAGGGAAGCCACAGAACGCTTGACTTCTGATCTTTCTAAAATTTCTGATTGGGGCAGAGCAAACTTGGTATTGTTCAATGCCTCAAAAACTCAATTCCTCCATCTATCAACTCGACACAACCTTCCAGATAACTATCCCCTCTTCTTGAATGACACTCAACTGTCCCCCTCTTCTACACTGAACATCCTTGGTCTGTTCTTTATTTTATAATCTGAACTGGAAACTTCACATCTCATCTCTAGCTAAAACAGCTTCTATGAAGTTAGGTGTTCTGAGACGTCTCTGCCAGTTTTTCTCACCCCCCATCTGCTAACTCTGTACAAGGGCCTTATCCGTCCATGTATGGAGTATGCTTCACTTATTGGGGGGTTCCACTCATATTGCTCTTCTAGACAGTGTGGAATCAAAAGCTTTTCGTGTCATCAACTCCTCTCCTCTAACTGACTGTCTTCAGCCTCTCTCTCTGACCGCCGCAATGTTGCATATCTAGCTGTCTTCTACCGCTATTTTCATGCTAACTGCTCTTCTGATCTTGCTAACTGCATGCCTCCCCTCCTCCCGCGGCCTCGCTACACAAGGCTTTCTTCTTTCTCTCACCCCTATTCTGTCCACCTCTTTAACGCAAGAGTTAACCAGTATTCTCAATTATTCATCCCTTTCTCTGGTAAACTCTGGAACTCCCTGCCTGCTTCTGTATTTCCACCTTCCTATGACTTGAATTCCTTCAAGAGGGAGGTTTCAAGACACTTATTCATCAATTTTTGACCACTGCTTTGACCCTTTTATGGGACTGACATTTCAATGGGCATATTTATTTATTGGATTTTTGTTGCCCTTGGCCAGTGTCCTTCCTACATAAAAAAAAATAAATAAATAAAATAAAAAACTACTGTTAATGTTACCTATGATTTTTCTGGAGTGTTGTGTTGCTTTTTTCTGTACTAGATGTTTACTGTTTTCTAATGATGCTTACAATATGTACGATTGCACTTGACCTTTTTGTATAATTTTTTTTTAAGTTTAGTTTTTTTTATTGTATTTCTATTTTATTTTTTTACTGAGTTGTCGACCGCTTATTTATTTATTTATTTATTTTTCAATAATACTTCCACTTTTTATTTTATTTTTCATAATTTTTATGATAGCCATTTTCTCCCAGTTTGCTGTCTATGCTACGGAAATGTTTTTTTTTTCCGCATTTCTTTTTCTTTTTTTTTTTTTACCAGTTTTGCTCTGTTTTTCACAAGTGTGTCACGGCTTGGTAATGAGTTTTATTTATTTATTATTTTTCCATAATTATATTCGTTCTCTTCTTCTTCTTCTTCTTCTTCTGTTTCTTCTTCTTCTGTTTCTTCTTCTTCTTCTTCTTCTTCTTCTTCTTCTTCTTCTTCTTCTTCTTCTTCTTCTTCTTCTTCTTCTTCTTCTTCTTCTTACTACTACTACTACTACTACTACTACTACTACTACTACTACTACTACTACTACTACTACTACTACTACTACTACAACTAACTAGCAACTAACATTGACGTCATCATCATCATCATCATTATCATCATCATCATCATCATCATCATCGTCGTCGTCACAATAATCACCCCACCACCACCATCACCATCACCGCCACCGCTGTTATTCACACGTTCCTGTTCCATTATTCACTCCATTCCATTCGTCACCAAGTGTCAAAAGGCATTGAGTGACCTTGGCGGTTATTGAGGCAAGGCCCTTGCCTCGTTATTCTCTCTCTCTCTCTCTCTCTCTCTCTCTCTCTCTCTCTCTCTCTCTCTCTCTCTCTCTCTCTCTCTCTCTCTCTCTCTAATCATGTGATTCTTACATAACATTATGTCCATTATGTCACTGTTGTTGTTGTTCTTGTTGTTGTCATCATCATCATCATCATTGTTTTTATTGTTTTTTTTTTCCGTGTCATTATTATTTGTATATTTCATTTCAGGCTTTTTTCTTTTTTTCTTTATGCACTTTTATTGTATTGATATAGTAGTAGTAGTAGTAGTAGTAGTAGTAGTAACAGCAGTAGGAGCATTATTATTATTATTATTATTAGTAGTAGTAGTAGTAGTAGTAGTAGTAGTAGTACATGTTGTTGTTGTTGTTGTTGTTGTTGTTGTTGTTGTTGTTGCAGTTGAAGTAAAGTGAGAAGCGAAGTGACGATAGAAGGAATGGCATAACGTCACACTTGAAGTTGGTGACGCAGATGCGAGTACACACACACACACACACACACACACCCTGGAGATACACACACACACACACACACACACACACACACACACACACACACACACACACACACACACACACACACACACACACACACACACTAGGTGATTCGTAATGTCATTAAGGTAGTCATGGAAACACCCCGCTGTCCCTTCAACTTGTCATTCTTTCTCTCTCTCTCTCTCTCTCTCTCTCTCTCTCTCTCTCTCTCTCTCTCTCTCTCTCTCTCTCTCTCTCTCTCTCTCTCTCTCTCTCAAGCCTATAAATCGAAAACGAGAATAGTATTGTTGATCTCTTTATTATTGTTTTTCGTCATCAGTATCATCATCATCATCATAATCATCATTATCATCATCATCATTGTATCTTCGCTCATCCTTCTTATCTCATCCTTCGTTCGTTCCTTCCTTCCTTCCTTCCTTCCTTCCTTCCTTCCTTCCTTCCTTCCTTCCTTCCTTCCTTCCTTCCTTCCTTCCTTCCTTCCTTCCTCTCGCCTACCAATCAAATACTGTGTGTGTGTGTGTGTGTGTGTGTGTGTGTGTGTGTGTGTGTGTGTGTGTGTGTGTGTGTGTGTGTGTGTGTGTGCGTGCGGGCGCGTGCGTGCGTGCGTGCGTGCTTGATGGTTATTATAATGGTGGTCGTAGTGGTGCCAGGCGAACCTTGACCTTGGTTCCTTCGATAGTCGTGATTGTGGTAGGTATGCGGAGATGGTAGTGGTGGTGGTGCTGGTGGTGGAGAATTTTCGTGGTTCATTAATAATAAACAGTGGTGGTAGTGGTTATGACTGGTGCAGTGTTTTTTTTTATCATCATTATTATTCTTAATGACGTTGTTTTATCTAAGTGGCGTTGGTATTATTATTATTATTATTATTATTAGTAGTAGTAGTAGTAGTAGTAGTAGTAGTAGTAGTAGTAGTAGTAGTAGTAGTAGTAGTAATGATAGTGGTGGTGGTGGTGATGGTTGTCTTTGTAGTAGTGGTGAGGATTGTTTTGTTGTTGTTGTTGTATTGCATTAGAATAGAGTGCATAAAATAGTAGTAGTAGTAGTGAACACTCACTCCCTTTATTTTACATTTTCCATCCCAGAAAGCATTCATAACCCTATTACACCCCATTTTCTTCCACAGGATGTTTGTGCTGCCACATTCATCTACATACCTAGCCATAATTACTTAGTCACGTGCCTTGCCGCGCCATACCTTTACAGGCTTATAAATATTACATGCATACATTCATACACTCATACGCGTAGCTTACCATCTTCCGTGTATTGATCGTAGTAGTAATAGCAGTAGTAGTAGTAGTAGTAGTAGTAGTAGTAGTAGTAGTAAACTTAATTATTGTTTTTATTTACTGTTACTCTTCATTTATATATTTTATTACATACTTCTACTTCCGCGTGCCGGCTTACTTAAGTATTCTTCGCAGTGGTGGTGGTGGTGGTGGTGGTGGTGGTGGTGCATGTCATGAAACGCAATAGTTACGTTGTTGAGAGTTAGCCGTGGTGGTGACGTTAGTGGCTGGCTGGTAGCGGTGGTGGTGATGGTGTTGTGATGTTTTATTCTGTGTTCGTGATGTTGACATTGAAAGGATGGGATTGTGACGGTGCTGGTTGTGGTTTTGGTGGTGGTGGTGGTGGTGGTCGTGGTGGTGGTGGTGATGATGATGATGATGATGATGATGATGATGATGATGATGATAGCGACTTCTGATGATGATGGAGGGAACAATATTTTTTATTTATTTATTATTTTTTTCTTTTTGTTGGAGGAATAAACTAGGAAGTGAGAAACCATAATGGTGATGAATTGCGACGGAAGAAGAGGAGGAGAAGGAGAAGGATATGAAGACAAATAAGAAAGAGACAAGGGAGGTGGAGAAGGAAGAAGAGGAAGGGAAGGCATTGGTGGCGAAGAAAGAAGTGAAGGAGAAAAAAGAGAACGAGAAAAAACAAAGGAGTCAAAAGGATAAGAAATGAGAATTGAAGAAAAGATATTGGAGAGAGAGAGAGAGAGAGAGAGAGAGAGAGAGAGAGAGAGAGAGAGAGAGAGAGAGAGAGAGAAACCAGGTCATGAGTGTGGCAAGGAAGCTATCACAAGGTACGTACGAGTACAATACATTATGAAGGAAGCAGCCATATAACGTAAGCTGTTTTTCATTCTTTCGTTCTCTCTTTCCTTCCATTCTCCTTCCCTCTTCTTTTCTTCCTTT
Source organism: Scylla paramamosain (assembly GCF_035594125.1). NCBI lineage: Eukaryota > Metazoa > Arthropoda > Malacostraca > Decapoda > Portunidae > Scylla > Scylla paramamosain. Next base: position 17,519,493 of record NC_087161.1, read on the forward strand.
ATTCCATATCTTTCCATCGCGATGACTTAAAATCTGAAATACTAGCTTCTCTCTCTTTGTGTGTGTGTGTGTGTGTGTGTGTGTGTGTGTGTGTGTGTGTGTGTGTGTGTGTGTCGGAAGATAAAGCGAAACAGTGTTAATGAAAACGAGAGAGACACGCAGAGGCAGAATGTTTATAAATGGAAGAGAGAGAAAGATGAAGGTTACACCCACACACACAAACACACACACACACACACACACACACACACACACACACACACACAGAGAGAGAGAGAGAGAGAGAGAGAGAGAGAGAGAGAGAGAGAGAGAGAGAGAGAGAGAGAGAGAGAGAGAGAGAGAGAGAGAGAGAGACTAAAAAACAGAAAGGAAAAAGCTAAGGTTATTTACAGAGAGAGAGAGAGAGAGAGAGAGAGAGAGAGAGAGAGAGAGAGAGAGAGAGAGAGAGTGTGTGTGTGTGTAAGTGGGTGACGTCATTGCTGACCTGCCTTTGTTGTGTGACTTCGCGCGGGAGGTGATCGAGGTCACTGTGTCGCTTCCATAAGCCAGAAGGTCATCAGGTTTACTCGTAGGCGAGGTAAACATTATAAACATTGAATCAGATTTTTCGTGTCATGGCGGTGCTTAGAGGACTTATTGTTCTTATCATGGTCTTTTTTATTTTTTTCTCCTTTTTTTCACTCTTGGTCTCTCTTTTGCCCACTTTGTTATTAATTATTGTGCGTCCTTTTTTTCTTATTTTCTCTTTTTCTTCTCTCTCTCTCGGGTTTGTTGTATTTTGTTCTTAGTTCATCGTCCTTTCCTTATCCGTTTTGTTATTTAATGTTAATTTTTTTTCTCTCGTCTCTCGTCTTGCTTGTTGGTTTTGTTCTGGGTTCTTCGTCCTTCTTTCCTTCTTGGTCTTTTTTCTTCCTCTTGTTCTTTTCTTCTGATGTTCTGTTGTTGTTTTTGTTTGTTTTTGTTTTTGTTTTTGTTACTATATAAGAACATACGGGAAGCCAACAGGCCTACACGTTGCAGTGTGTATGAAACGTAACTAGTACCTAGATCTGTCTGTCATCCCTATCCATAAATTTGTTCACTCATTTCTTCTCCTCCTCCTCCTCCTCCTCCTCCTCCTCCTCCTCCTCCTCCTCCTCCTCCTCCTCCTCCTCCTCCTCCTCCTCCTCCTCCTCCTACTACTACTACTACTACTACTACTACTACTACTACTACTACTACTACTACTACTACTACTACTACTACTACTACTAATAATAATAATAATAATAATAATATTAATAGTAGCTTCAGTATTTCCTCCTCCTCCTCCTCCTCCACCTCCTCCTCCTCCTCCTCCTTCTCCTCCTCCTCCTCCTCCTCGCTGACGCCAACCAACAGTTCACTGCCAGGAGTAAAAATTAACACCACCACATAATATTTATAAACAGGATAGATCGTGGAGTTTTCATAGAAATTGTCATGTAAACTATTTATATCAAAGCGAAGAGCGCTCATATGTTCTGGTCTTGAGAAGATAACGAGGAAAAATGTATCACGTGTATGACAAGAAAAGAAAGGAAAGAACTCTTGTGAACTCGACTTGATGATGATGATAGATTCCAAACCAGGTATAGTGTGTTGCTCCATACTTCCTATCTCTTGTTGTTATTTATCTTTGTTATGTGTTGTCATCTCATGCATATATTTAGATGATTTAGTCTTTTATATTTTGTTCATTTACTGCTTTCTTGTGTTATTTTTGGACATGTTACTCAATGTTTACATCAGTTAGTGTTTATTTTTATCTCTCTTTATTTACTACTTCTTTATCTTGTATTTGGTCATCTCAGACATATATTTACATTATTTAATCCTTTATTTTTTTATTTGAATATTTATTTACCGTCTCTGTGTGTTATGTTTGATATCTTGGTTAAAATATTTACATTAGTTAATATATATATATATATATATATATATATATATATATATATATATATATATATATATATATATATATATATATATATATATATATATATATATATATATATATATATATATATATATATATATATATCACTTCACTAACAAACAAACAAAAAAAAAGTCTAAGCTTGAATGGCGTGATAAATGTGACGTCACGATGTTGTGTTGATCTGTTAAGTAATCGCTCCATGGCCAGGTCTTCCAGTAAATTATATAATGACTTATTAGTTCTGGTGTCCTGTAGAGTCATGGTAAGAAGTCACGCAGTAGATCGCTCTCCTTCCCTCTGTATTTAGAACATTTTCCCCAATGTTAAGTCTGATGTGCTGACAGTCTATCATTCGTCATCTGATTAGAGGGGTTAAGATTGATAGAAAACGTGAAACTGTGAAGTGAGAGAAGAGATTGACAGAAAACGTGAAACACTCGAGTGAGAAAGGATACGCGATTTCTGACTACATATATACACATGCAACGGTTCAGTGTCAGCCGATTACAGGATTTATCATTGAGAGGAGCCTTGAAGTTGTTGAGGGGTGAGGCAAGAACCCTGGGTACACGACTTTTGAGCATGACTGTACTCGTACATAACCAAAGATGTTCAGTGTTTAATACTTAGTAAAATGTCATCTTGAATGTTCTCTCTCACTGTTGGTTAAAATTAATGGCAAAAGTGTGTGTGGGCATGATTTTGTTTTGTTTTTTTGTTTTATTTTACTTTATTTTATTTTATTTTCCATTTTTTCTTTGCTCCCTTTCCTTTTTAAATGTTTCTATTATTTAATGGCATACCACACTTGCGTTTCCTTTTGTTAATGTACTTTCTATTCTTAGTCCCAAAGTGTGTGTGTGTGTGTGTGTGTTTATTCTATACACGTCACGGCATACCGCACTTACACTTATTATTCTGTACCCCAAAGTATGTGTGTGTGTGTGTACTCCTTTGTAGGTGTGGGGATATTGACCTCGTGCTCCTCTGTAAGATAAATTCGTCGATATACTCAGGAATCGATTTACGTGAATTTTAAATAGATATGTAGATTTATAGTTACGAGATTATATAGATATGGCATTAGATAGGGAAATAAATGTAGATGTTTGATAGATAGGACATTAGATAGACAAACAGGTTAATTATATAGATAAAAGGCATATTAGACGAATTAGTAGATACTAGATAGGATACATGTTTGAAAGACACCATAATAGTATTTGGTGTGCGGGAATGGTGGTGATGGTTATAGATGGTGGTAGTGAAGGTGGTAGTGCTGTGTGTGGGTAGTACAGTACATCAAGGCCATCCAGGCAAGCACCAGGTATCGGAAATTCCAGACAGGACCCTTGCCTGGAATCTCAAGCGGCCTTCCTTTGTCTTCCAGGAGAGTTAACTGCATGACATTACACCTCTACTGACTAAAGCTTCTCGCCTAACCTTACCTAACCAACTAAACCTTCTATTCAACTTAATCAAATCTAACCTAACCAACAGAAGCTTATGTCATATCTAATCTAACCAAACTTAACCTAACTTAACCAACTAAAACTTCTGTGCAACCTAACCTAACCTAATACAACTAACTGAAGCTTCAGTCTTATCTAATCTAACCTAACTTAACCTAACCAAACTTACCCTAACTTAACCAACTAAAGCTTCTGTCCAACCTAACCTAACCAACCAACCAGCTAACTAAAGCTTCTGTTTAATATAATGTAACCTAACTTAACCTAACCTGATCCTATCTAACTTCATCTAACCTAACCAACGAACTAAAGCTTCTGTCCAGTATTTATTCTAACTTAACCTAACGTTTCCCAGTTTTAATAGCTTTTATGCTTTCCCCTTGCACGTCACATCCCATACCTCACCTGAATTTTTCATTCCTCATTCAATTTTCACACATCCTCCACCATTCCTCACCCCAAGAACCCTCGTTCCCAAATTTTAATTCCCCAACCCTCACCCCGACAACTTTCACCTCATCCCTAACACCATAATCCTTTACCCCCAACACTCATCCCACCCCACAATCCTCATCACCTCAAAGCTCATCCCACCCTAGAAACCCCCCACACCCCTCAACTCATTCCTAACCCTCACTTACCCTAACTCCTGTCCCTTAAACCTTTACACTTCAACACTCATCCTACTCCACAGTTTTCATCACCCCGATACGCAGCACACAGTCCTCACTCCCAAAACATCTCCAACCTTTCCCACAAGCTTCACTCCCCCGGCGCCTCCCCACCCACACTCCTGGCCGTGACCCAAGCAGGCAGGCATGTCAGTGGGCCTCGCTACTCCCTTCATTTGTTCGTTTATACTCTCACTGGTGTATACTCGGCAGGAACAAAGGGCGGAAGCTGCGTCAATACCGCCACTATGATTACTGCGAATTAAAGCGTTTAAATCTGTATGTATTAAAACATGAAGAATCAGCACACGTGTACGAGTATATATATTTTTTATCAAGGATGTACGTACGTAAGCTATACTGTTATCAATACTGTCAGCATGATATTACTTACTGATTATTACTTTTACTGCTTTGGGTTTCCTTTTTGTCAACGTTCAGAACTCTATAAAGAATACTTATAATAATGGCAAATAAATTGGTAGTTTGCTTGGATACACACACGCATTTAAAAGTAGGTTAATTTTGTCTTTTCAAGGTGACGGCACTATTAAGATATTGCAGTATAGAAATAAATACTTAATACAAGATATAGACGATAATGGTAATAAAAAGTGGGTTAAAACTATTAAAATTTGAAAATATTTATGATTTTGGCAAAGAGTAAAGAAGGAGAGAGAAGCTTTATTAATACCATCACTTACGAGTAAAACCTTTAGTATCCTTGGACGGTTACTCGTGTATGCATTTCCTTAGTATTAGGAGGAGCACTTCAACTAGTATTCCTCCGCCAGCGTTTGTCCTTCATGGTGCATGTCACCTGCGCGGCGCCAGTAATGGCCGTTATGGAAGGGTGGCCAGTGGCAGTGTCTTAGGGCCGCGAGCTGGTCCCTGCGGTTGTTACAAGACGGTGTTAGTGGTTGTGATGGTGGTGACTTTGGTTTTGGTGTCGATTTCTCTGTTTATTTCTTAATAGGCGTGAATGTAAAACTACACATGTATCTTGGCTATTAACTCTCAAGCTAAATTAATATAAGTGGTGTGAGTGATGGTGGTGATGGTGGTGATGGTCCTAAGTCATGGACACGTGCCCGAGGGTTGTAAGCGAGAAGCGAAGTCGCACGCGCAGTTGTGTGTGTGTGTGTGTGTGTGTGTGTGTGTGTGTGTAGGAATATACCCAACGTAGCTTCTGCTCATGTGTAGGAGAGAGAGAGAGAGAGAGAGAGAGAGAGAGAGAGAGAGAGAGAGAGAGAGAGAGAGAGAGAGAGAGAGAGAGAGATTCGGACCCGCATAGAAACGTAAAATTAATCCATAGCTGTTATTTATATTTTGTCTATTTATTGCTTTATTCATTGTTTACTGGTGTGTGTGAGAGAGAGAGAGAGAGAGAGAGAGAGAGAGAGAGAGAGAGAGAGAGAGAGAGAGAGAGAGAGAGAGAGAGACGCTGGAGTCTGTTCATGATCTTGTTTATTGTTTACCTTCCGCTGTATTGTTGCCTCTGTGTGACGTCACGATGTAAACAAAGATGGTGGCGCTGCGTAAACAAATACGATGGCCAGATGTAAATAAGAATAGCTATGTAGTGTAAACTATTGTGGCGGCTGATGTAAACAAAGATGGCGACGAAGTGTAGATTGTATATGACTGCTGAATATAAACAAATATGGCAGATGACATATACAAACATGGTGCTGATATGAACAAATATGGCGGCGGATGTAAATAAAAATGGCGGTGGATAAATGCGATATATATGGCGACGGATATACACAAATATGGCGAAGTAATGCACGCAAATATGGCAACGTGACGCAAACAGTATAGCGGCGGGGGACGTAAACAAGGGTGTCGGCGCGTCTAGTAAACAAATGACGTCACAGGAATCAGGAGTGCAGATGGTGACGTTACTGAGCAAAAGTCCGGATGGTGACGTAAGGAAGTCGAGAGAGAGAGAGAGAGAGAGAGAGAGAGAGAGAGAGAGAGAGAGAGAGAGAGAGAGAGAGAGAGGAAGGACAGTGCCACAAGGATTGGATAAAGCAGGGAAGAGGAGAGTGGCGTGAGGAATGAGAGAGAGAGAGAGAGAGAGAGAGAGAGAGAGAGAGAGAGAGAGAGAGAGAGAGGACAACGACGCAGTAAGTCCCCCCTTCCCTCTCCCTCAACCTCCTCCTTTCACTCTCCCTCCCTCCTCACCCTCCTTCCCTATCCGCCGACCTCATCCCCGCGGCACGTGAGAGAGAGAGAGAGAGAGAGAGAGAGAGAGAGAGAGAGAGAGAGAGAGAGAGAGAGAGAGCAGCGCCCCCTCAACACGCGCCTGTCTTCTGAAGCATCCTCTCCCCGCCCCCTTTCGCCCCCCTTCATCCCCGACTCCGGCCTGCGCATCCCCTCCCTCTTTCGCTTCCCCTCCCCCCTTTGTTTTTCTTCCCGCCC
>NC_087161.1:17531022-17541022 GCF_035594125.1 Scylla paramamosain
GAGAGAGAGAGAGAGAGAGAGAGAGAGAGAGAGAGAGAGAGAGAGAGAGAGAGAGAGAGAGATAGCGCAATATAGTGGCTGTCGTCATTTTACTGTGGTGATGTAGTAATAGTGGTGATGAAGAGGAATTTTTGTTGCTATGGTGGTGGTTACATTGTTGTTGTTGTTGTTGTTGGTTGTGGTGGTGTTGGTGATGGTGGTGCTGGAGGTATTCTTGTTGTGAAATGGTCGTGGTGGTGGTGGTGGTGGTGGTGGTGGTGGTGGAGATAAAGACAACGAATTAATGTTATTTTGATGGTTGTGTTGGTGGTGGTGGTGGTGATGTTGGTGGTGGTGAGGTTTGATCTGAAGTCACGTGCTTCACCTTGCATGACGTCATTCACCTTCCTGATGTCTTCTCCTTCACGGAAATAGATCCTCCTCCTCCTCCTCCTCCTCCTCCTCCTCCTCCTCCTCCTCCTCCTCCACGCATCTTTTCTTACATTTCTTCCTTCCATCTCAGTTTCCTTCCACGTTTCGTCCGGTTTTCATCTGCCTTTTCTTTTATCTTTATTCGTAATCTTCCTCCTCCTCTTCTCTTCCTCTTCGTAAATTTTCGTTTCTCTTAATTTTTTCTTTCATTTTATCATGTTCATCCTGATTGTTCCCTCACGTCACCTTTGCATGTATTTCTCATAAAATCCTTTTCTCTTTATTGTCTTAAATTTTCTCTCTTGTTTCTCTTTATTTTTGACATACTAACTCTCTCTCTCTCTCTCTCTCTCTCTCTCTCTCTCTCTCTCTCTCTCTCTCTCTCTCTCTCTCTCTCTCTCTCTCTCTCTCTCTCTCTCTCTCTCTCTCTCTCTCTCTCTCTCCCCCATTCTCTTTACCTCCTCCTCCTCCTCCTCCTCCTCCTCCTCCTCCTCCTCCTCCTCCTCCTCCTCCTCCTCCTCCTCCTCCTCCTCCATCTCCCACTTACCTCCTTGTTTTCCATGCCCCCACTTTTTTCTCCTCCCTCCCACTCCTTTTCCCTCTCCCCCTTTCCCCTTCCCATTCCATCTCCTTCCCCTCACTTCCTCCCTGCCAACTACGCACATTTCCCCTCCCTGTAATACCCAAGGGGAAGGGGAAGGGAGGGGAGGGGAAGAGGGGAAACAGGTGGTCTATAATTGTGGTAGTCTGTCAGGTGTTGGCTAGTTAACCTTTTATATTTAGTAATGGTGGTGGTGGTGGTGGTGGTGGTGGTATGCTAACCTTTGTACTTCTTAATAGTGGTGGTGGTGGTAATTGGTGTGTGTGTGTGTGTGTGTGTGTGTGTGTGTGTGTGTGTGTGTGTGTGTGTGTGTGTGTTCTCATTCACTGTTATTAATTTTTTTTTATTTTGTTTTTTATAGTGTTCTCTTGGTCCCCATTTCTCCTCCTCCTCCTCCTCCTCCTCCTCCTCCTCCTCCTCCTCCTCCTCCTCCTCCTCCTCCTCCTCTCATCTTCGTGCAAAGCTTGTGGTAGAAAGCTTATTCCCTGAAGGAAAGCCTTAGGGGGAGGACTAAAAAACATGAATGAACGAGAGAGAGAGAGAGAGAGAGAGAGAGAGAGAGAGAGAGAGAGAGAGAGAGAGAGAGGGGGGGGGGGAGGATGATAATTCAAATCCAAATAACAGGATGTGTGATTTGAAAAAAAAAGAAAAGTAGTATAAAGTTTGAGAGAGCGAGAGAGAGAGAGAGAGAGAGAGAGAGAGAGAGAGAGAGAGAGAGAGAGAGAGAGAGAGAGAGAGAGAGAGAGAGAGTGGTGGAGGGGTAGTTCCTGTTATTTCTGTATGCATAAATGTTCCTTCCTTTACTAATAACAACAATAACTTCAACAACAACAACAACAACAACAACAATTACTACTACTACTACTACTACTACTACTACTACTACTACTACTACTACTACTACTACTACTACTACTACTACTACTACTACTACTTTACATCACGATCAATCACTCTTACCTTCTCTCTCTCTCTCTCTCTCTCTCTCTCTCTCTCTCTCTCTCTCTCTCTCTCTCTCTCTCTCTCTCTCTCTCTCTCTCTCTCTCTCTCTCTCCCATTTAATTTTGTAACTTAGATTTTAAGTGATGCCTATAATTGCTTTCTTAATTACAAAATGATACGGTGTGTGTGTGTGTGTGTGTGTGTGTGTGTGTGTGTGTGTGTGTGTGTATACATACATAAAGCGAGTACGTAAAACCCGAATAGCGAGCGCTTGTGGATTAATATTTCTTACACCGTGCAAGAGTTCACTGACCTATTCTCTCTCTCTCTCTCTCTCTCTCTCTCTCTCTCTCTCTCTCTCTCTCTCTCTCTCTCTCTCTCTCTCTCTCTCTCTCTCTCTCTCTCTCTCTCTCTCTCTCTCTCTCTCTCTCTCTCTCTCCTGTAATTAAATTATGTCCACTCTGTAATCAGATGATGAAACGTTTAATACTGACTGACTGAACTCTTTGATGTATAGAATGGTTGACTGACTGACTGACTAACTGACTGACCAGATTGATTGGTTGGCTTAGTGGCTGACTGACTGACTGACTGACTGACTGACTGACTAGATTGATTAGCTGGCTCTGTGGCTGGCTGGCTGGCTGACTGACTGACTGACTGACTGACTGACTGACTGACTGACTGACTGACTGATTGACTGACTAGATTGATTGGCTGGCTTTGTGGCTGACTGACTGACTGGATGATTGATTAATTGATCGAGTGACCGACCGGCTGGCTGGCTGGCTTAGTGGCAGATTGACAGACTGGATGATTGATTAATTGACTGAGTGAACAACTAACTGACTGGCTGGGTTCCTGGTTGGCTTAGTGGCTGACTCAGTGACTGATTGCTTGACTGACTTGATGATTGATTAGTTGATTGACTGACTGACTGACTGACTGACTGACTGATGTTTTTGTTCAGTTGCTCACTCACTCACATACTTGTTCACTTACCCATCCACTCACTCAGATCTCTCCACTCAGCTCTCCCACACGTTCATTGGTTACCTCGCCAACTAATTAACTTTCTAAATGTTTTGTTTGGGCGATTGGTTGATTGACTGTGACTGACTCATAGATGGATAAGTGATTGACTGATCGACTCACTCACTGAATGATGGACTGACAAAACTGGGTGACAAAATATGACACTGGTCTCCTTGCTTGACTGACTGACTGACTGACTGACTGACTGACTGACTGACTGACGCGATATAAAATGCATGACCGGTGGCCTAAATTTTTGACCTACCGATTGAGAGATGTTGAGGGGGAGGGGAAGAGAGAGAGAGAGAGAGAGAGAGAGAGAGAGAGAGAGAGAGAGAGAGAGAGAGAGAGAGAGAGAGAGAGAGAGAGGGGGGGAGGAGAAAGGGAGAGGAGGGGGAGAGAAGGAGCTTAAGCAAACCAGGTCACACAATTCTCTCCCTCTCTCTCTCTCTCTCTCTCTCTCTCTCTCTCTCTCTCTCTCTCTCTCTCTCTCTCTCTCTCTCTCTCTCTCGATATCTCCAATGTGAAAGAAGAGAGAGAGAGAGAGAGAGAGAGAGAGAGAGAGAGAGAGAGAGAGAGAGAGAGAGAGAGAGAGAGAGAGAGAGAGAGAGAGGGGGAGGTCGGGGGGAAAGAAGGACGTTGGGGAAGAATAGGCCAGTGACCTCTTACCTCTCCCCTTAACGTATAGAGGCGGGGGAGAGGGAGAGGGGAAGTGAGAGGGGAGAGGGGAAGAACCGGGCACCTGGTTCTTCTTTGTCTTCCAGTTTTTATGTGGATTTCCATGGCGAGAACGTAAACAAACGAGAGAGAGAGAGAGAGAGAGAGAGAGAGAGAGAGAGAGAGAGAGAGAGAGAGAGAGAGAGAGAGAGAGAGAGAGAGAGAGAGAGAGAGAGAGAGAGAGATTGAATAGAAAGAGAAAAATGTTCAGTAAATGCGGAAGTGAGGTGCAGAGAAGCAGAAGAGAAGGAGGAGGTGGATTTGCTGTAAACACGTGACCTGGCGCCCCACGTGACGAAAACCCGATCCCTACTAAGTGGCCTTCCCTGTAGCGGCGATGTTTAGTGAGTGGCTCCGTGAGAAACAACCAGCACATAGTATTACCTGTTAATTGCCAGTTTTTCCCCCTCCGAGTTACTTCATCGTTTTCAGCCTTGCAGGGAGGGAAGGGGCGGCACTGCAGGGGTTGCTGGTCGTTACCCGTGGCCTGAATAGCTTGAATACCTCCCCTGCATTGCTTTGTGTGTATTTATACCTGTTGCTAATATGACACGTGTGTATTATTTAATGGAGCCTAGGGTGGTGGTGGTGGTGGTGGTGGTGGTGGTGGTGGTGGTGGTGGTAGTGGTAGGTGGTTGAACTCTACGGGACGACGCAATAATGTTTCACACACACCATTATCATGTGACTTTTTCTTTTTCTTCCTTTTTCCTGCCTCTTTTCAAAAGTCAGTCAGTTAATTAGTTAGTCATTCAATTAATCAGCCAATCAATCCTCCACCCACCTGTGCTGTTTAGTGTGTTAATCCATTCTGTAGTCCATCATATTCTTATTGTTAAAGGGTTTTTATCAAGTCTTCGGCTTTTTTTTTTTTTTTTTATCTAGAATTATTCACCCTGTATAATCTTATGTCTATTTATTCTATTATGATTAACAGAAGAGGATTTTTAGAAGTTTGAAGATGGTGTGTTGTACTGATTGTATAATTTAATGATGCACGCTCCCTCTCATGGAGCTTCAGACTCATTATCCGCCTCTCTGGGGCGTCCGTGTATAGTATTAGTTTGTCCATTCACCCATGAAAAGATACCAAATTATCCCGTTACTGGGGCTGCTTTGATCAATCAGTCTGTTAACCACGTCGTCATAGGCAGAGATACAGCGTTGTCAAGAACACAGTTATCTCCCCTTCGCCCTCACTCCCCAACCCCCAGATCCTTCACACCTGTCACGGGAACACACTTACCTTGGGAGGGCCAGACTGGGTGATGCTGGCCAGGCTGAAACTTGTCCCTCCCAGTATTGGAACACAGGTCACTGAAGTGTTGAAAGTTGAAATAATAATAAATCCAATAATTGTACGATAGTCCTCGATAACAAAACTGGACTAGACGAGAGAGAGAGAGAGAGAGAGAGAGAGAGAGAGAGAGAGAGAGAGAGAGAGAGAGAGAGAGAGAGAGAGAGAGAGAGAGAGAGATAATAGCCTCCAACTTAAGCCTACCATTGTGACCTTAAGATGACCTCAAGATAGGCCACGCTTTTAGTATTGATTGCATCGCTCGGAATACCTGCATTGCACAGGTCACTGCCAGATCGGCGGGAACGGTTCATTGCGGGACTTGCTGCATGACTCCAGCTGGCGGCCTTATTTGGCACACCTGCACCAACACCCAGAAAGCCGGGCTGAGGGATGAGGAGAAAAATAGTCCACAGATTATAACCCGGACGAGAATGAGAGAACATGGTGCGGAGAATACAACCTGAATGAGCGATAGAAAGAGAATGGTCCACAGAAGACAGCATGAACAAGATAGAAGGAAAATTATGTTCACACTATAACCTGGACGAAAGATAGAAAATGACCCATAAATTATAGAAAGAAACTGTGACATATAATAAAACTCGAACAAAAGATAGAAAGAAAACGAAGCACAAACAACATGAAGATGAATATTGAATATGTAGGAAGGTGCAGTTGACTGGATAGCGGGATAGCGAAGGATATTAGCTTATGAACCATCCGTACCCTCAACTATGTACTCGTAAGCATTTAAAGCAACCTGATATGAGAACCCCGTGTCTGCTGCAGCTTCTGAAACATTATTTATCTAGTACTAATTTAATAAAATATAAATTTAAGACACTGCTGATGACAAAAAGGGGCGAATTATTCAGCATTTCAAACCATATAGTGTTTTTAGTCTTATTTTCGCTAGGTAGAATTCAGCTGGAGTTACGTAAATGAACATAAATTTAAACAACACCAGTGACAACAACAGAAGTGAATGATGGAAAGTTTCAGACAATATAGCATTTGCACATAGTCTTTTGTTATGTAGAATGCCACTGAAGTTCCATATAAAGACATAAATTTTAGACGCCAATGACAACAACATGAGTGAGTGAGTATTTCAAACCATATAGTGCGTGTAGTTTTAATATGCTAGGTAGAACTCGACTAAAGTTAAATGAAGTTAAACTCAGATGAAGTAATAAGCGCCATATTGTCATTATGATGCAAGGGATTAACGCAGGGTGTGTTCTAGACGTAGGCGTGATGTGTGTGAGTCATCTGTCTTGCTGCTGCTGTTGTGAGTGCCGCTGCTGGTGTACAGTATCACCAGTGGAATGTGTGCTTGTATTGGACACGCTCCTGTTACAAAGCAAAGGATTTGTACCCGCATTCATCAATTCTTCACCCAGATTGGCAGAGTAGTGTGATGAATAATTCTTGCTGTATTGTCACAAACTGTTAGGCATTCGACACCTGACTGCAGATTGGACGAAGAGAGAGGAAAAGTGAATCATTGAGGCTTCCATTAACCTGAGAGAGAGAGAGAGAGAGAGAGAGAGAGAGAGAGAGAGAGAGAGAGAGAGAGAGAGAGAGAGATTGACCTGCTTCAGTTCTTCGGTTTCCTTCAAATCAGTATTTTTTTTTTTTTTTTATCCGAGAGGAATTAAGTAGCCTGAATTGGTCGTGCTAAATCTCTCTCTCTCTCTCTCTCTCTCTCTCTCTCTCTCTCTCTCTCTCTCTCTCTCTCTCTCTCTCTCTCTTTGCGGCACGTTTAGCAGAATACTTAGGCCAGTTTGATGGTTCGCTCCCTGGCATCATTCGCCTTAATGAACTCTCACAGCAAAGAACTCAATTTGACGCACCACTCAGCAAGCATAATTCCCTGCATTGGGCCACTTACCGAACATTGTTTACATATTGCCTGCTCTCTCTCTCTCTCTCTCTCTCTCTCTCTCTCTCTCTCTCTCTCTCTCTCTCTCTCTCTCTCTCTCTCTCTCTCTCTCTCTCTCTCTCTCTCTCTCTCTCTCTCTCTCTCTCTCTCTCTCTCTCGTTAAAATAACTTTGCCTCCCATTTTAAGTGCGACATTTTCTTTCTCTTTCAGTATGATGGATCGTTTTCTGTCAAAGCGAAAGGTTAACTAAACATAAACGGAAGAACGTCTCTCTCTCTCTCTCTCTCTCTCTCTCTCTCTCTCTCTCTCTCTCTCTCTCTCTCTCTCTCTCTCTCTCTCTCTCTCTCTCTCTCTCTCTCTCTCTCATCAAAGGATAAATTGTTACTTTATACCTTTGCACGCATTAACTAATTGAAACTCGAAAAAAAATATTAAGCAGTAAAATGTTTTTTTTTGGACGAGAGAGAGAGAGAGAGAGAGAGAGAGAGAGAGAGAGAGAGAGAGAGAGAGAGAGAGAGAGAGACCAATACTTATTTTCCATTTACGTATATGAAAAGGTGTGTGTGTGTGTGTGTGTGTGTGTGTGTGTGTGTGTGTGTGTGTCAGGAATAGATATTTGCCTTTGACATTTCGAATCCCACTCGCTCGCTGTTTCGGTTCGGCTTTGAATTTGGGCTTCACGTTTATTCCTGACCCGAACCATTTTCCTTCTATATTTTTCTAGTATTTTTGTTTACAGATGATCTCTCTCCTGTCCCTCTCCCTCTCGTCCTGTTCCTCGTTTCCTCTTTTCCTTTTTACTATCCGTCCTTTCATACTTGTCATTCACCCTGCTCTCTCTCTCTCTCTCTCTCTCTCTCTCTCTCTCTCTCTCTCTCTCTCTCTCTCTCTCTCTCTCTCTCTCTCTCTCTCTCTCTCTCTCTCTCTCTCTCCTTTCAAGTAACTCAATTTAAGAAAACCAAGAGGACGATAATTTCATCTCCCCTCTTTATTCCTAACTCACTTTTATTCCCTTAAGATCATCCTTTGATATTATGATCACGAAATTATTAGATGAAATGAGCAGAATAACTTGTTGACAACATACATAATAGAGAAAGAAAATATTACCTACATAGCAGTTTGGCGTGGTTTACCTTAAAGCATTTCAGTTTTCTTCGTTTCACCGCCACCCTACTCTGCTCGGCTCGGCTGCGGAAAGCGATAAGAACTTAGAGGATTTACGCTTTATCTTCTGATGTCTGCTTAGTCTGCCTGCTTGTCGCTTCATGACGGTTCTGTCTCGCATCAGTACCTCAGCTGCGTATGGCTTATAACTCGATAAATATCATCAATAGTCAGTTTGTCGCAGTTTGCCATGAGTTTCCTTCGTTTGATCTTATTTCAGCAGCGTCTCGGCGGCGGCCTCGTTTTCTCTGTTTCAGGAAGCGGCGATAGATAACTCTTGTAAACATCATCATCGTTGAAGGGTGACGTTCAAATTAGTTTACCTTACTTTCACACCATTTCCCTGTCCTCTACTTCCTGGTACATTACTGGAAACCTGCCATAAGGAAGTTACAACCCTTTGTTCTTATTTCTGATTGTTAGTTTACTCGGTAATTAATGATTTGCCACTTACATTTGTCTCTTTTCCTTACAGTGTCGCGTCTCCACTGCGAGAGCGAGTCCTTCAAGATGGACCTTATTCTTGACATCAACTCCATGATCTACCCCATGGACTTCGGTGAGTACTGGGGGCCAGAGGGAGGAGCTGAGTGAGTGGTAGATATGGACTGATTACTGGCAGGTGAAAGAGAGAGAGAGAGAGAGAGAGAGAGAGAGAGAGAGAGAGAGAGAGAGAGAGAGAGAGAGAGAGAGAGAGAGAATTTAGTTGACGTTCTCGTGAGATGATGGACTGATTGCTATAGTGAGTGAATAGAGAATAGATGTGTGTTAATGCTGTGGTGAATACACACACACACACACACACACACACACACACACACACACACACACACACACACACACACACACACACACACACACACACACACACCATGAGAGAGAGAGAGAGAGAGAGAGAGAGAGAGAGAGAGAGAGAGAGAGAGAGAGAGAGAGAGAGAATAACGGTGATAAAAAAAATAAAGGAGGCGTACCAGATTAAAAAGAAAAAAAAATCATCATCATCATCATCATCATC
Organism: Scylla paramamosain; assembly: GCF_035594125.1. Classification (NCBI taxonomy): domain Eukaryota; kingdom Metazoa; phylum Arthropoda; class Malacostraca; order Decapoda; family Portunidae; genus Scylla; species Scylla paramamosain. The sequence goes on from NC_087161.1 coordinate 17,540,097, forward strand.
ATAACCATGAGTTTTAATTCCATTGGCTTTCATGTAATACTCGATTAATTACACCAGCAGGCAGGCACTGACCTTTGGAAAGTGGGTCGCAGGCTGGCGGTGGTGGTGGTGGTGGTGCGGGGAGGTGGGGGGGACGTGAGCCGAACGCGGTCCATTAAGGAAGGATGTAGTGTTTGCTCGTAATGTAACTGTCATCACTAGGAATTGTTTTAGAAGACTATGCATCTCTTGAACTTTTGAAAAGGAGAACAATTAACCCAGATTAGTTCGTGTGAAATATAGTTGCAGAGAGAGAGAGAGAGAGAGAGAGAGAGCGTAAAAAAAAAACATCGATGGAAGTAATAGGAAGTTTTATGAGTAATGGGAAGGGAAGGTGGAGTTATGAAAGGGAACAGGAGCCTAGGAGGGAGGGAGCGATGGGAAGGGGAGAAAAGGGTCAGCTCTTGAAGGATTGCCAAGAGAAAGAGAGAAGAGGAAGCGAATTTTTTTTTTTTTTAAGACTGCACAATTAATCAGTCATGGCTGAAAGATTGTGGGTGATTATGAAAAGAAGAAGTGTCTTGCATTGAAAGGCTATGGTCTCCCTTTATTAACATTCCAAACACTGTAATAAAGGTTGCCATGGGTACAGAAGAAAAATGGGAAAGTGGAGGCTTATTTTTTTATTTCTGAGGCCACAGAATGATTGAAAAGAGACTAGCATGTAACTAAATCTCTAAAATGTCGAAGGTTTATATAGTAAAATGTTTGTCCATCAGTAAAAGAGTTAATAGAACACTGGAATTAACTGAACTAATGACGACCTTGACAGTTATAACAAGTACATGACTATTTCACATTTCGGACTCCTTAGAGGAAAAAACAGACACAAACTTAATAAAACACTAGCCAGACCTATATTCAATTAAATAAAAGTAACCTTAGAC
>NC_087161.1:17548522-17551022 GCF_035594125.1 Scylla paramamosain
CATAAACTAACCTCACATCTTAATGTACCATAACCTAATCTCACATATCCCTTCTTCTATCCCTTCAGGAGACAAGTTCCGCCTGGTGCTGGCCACGACTCTTCGGGAGGATGGCTACCCGACGGATGGTCCTGAGTACAATCCATTAGACACGGGGCCAAGTCGCGCAGATCCGTTCGACTACGTGATGTACGGAAAGATATATCGAATTGAAGGCGATGACGGGCTGCTGGAGACCTCGGGAAGACTGTGAGTACCTAACCTTACCTTGGTGATGGTAAAGAGGCGGAGGAGCTTTATACGTAACCCATAATGGTGCCCGTTCCCTCAGTATCAGCCTCTAGTTCATGATGCCTACTTTTAAATGTATTGTGTACTGAAGGGCTAGTCAAGGGGAGGGAGAGGAATACGTGAGAGTAGCTAAGAGAGACTGTGATAGGATGCAAGGAACTAGATAGAGATGAAAAAAAAAAAGTTAGTTAAGGGAAGGAAGAGGAAAAAACTAATAAAATACAAAGAAACTGTGTAGACATGTAAAGAAAAGGTAAGTTGTAGGAATTGTTATTATTATATTCTTATCTTTTATACTTTTTCCATTAAATTGATTATGGATTTGATGTACATGGATTCTTATTGTTATTCTTTGTGTCAGTGTGTTATTTGTAAGGAAATGTATAGGTATTGTACGTACAGTATGTAACGTTTTTATATGGAAATTGTGGGTGTGTATAGAGAGGAAGGTGAATAGTGCCTGTAATTATATATTTTGCTAGTAGTAGAGCTGAGAGAGAGAGAGAGAGAGAGAGAGAGAGAGAGAGAGAGAGAGAGAGAGAGAGAGAGAGAGAGAGAGAGAGAGAGACGCCTGTTGCAGTAGTTGCCACGCCTTTCTCTCTCTCTCTCTCTCTCTCTCTCTCTCTCTCTCTCTCTCTCTCTCTCTCTCTCTCTCTCTCTCTCTCTCTCTCTCTCTCTCTGTGTGTGTGTGTGTGTGTGTGTGTGTGTGTGTGTGTGTGTGTGTGTGTGTGTGTGTGTGTGTGTGTGTGTGTGTGTGTGTGTGTGTGTGTGTGTGTGTGTGTGTTCTAGATACATGCATGACCTGGTCAATGTATTACACACACACACACACACACACACACACACACACACACACACACACACACACACACACACACACACACACACACACACACACACACACACTGACACCACCAGGCCATGTATGTATGCAAGTATGTATGTTTGCATGTATGTATTTAAGTAAGTAAATGAAGTATGTAGCTTTTCGTAGTTAAGGTTGGCACCTGTGTACTCGTCAGGTTACAGCTACAGGTACAGGTGTGGGGATATTAATTACTCTTGTTAATTGGCTTCCTGTAGGATCCTTTGTATTGCGCTGTGAACCTTCCTGTGTGTGTGTGTGTGTGTGTGTGTGTGTGTGTGTGTGTGTGTGTGTGTGTGTGTGTGTGTGTGTGTGTGTGTGTGTGTTTGCATTTATTGTTTTACTTCCTATTCTACAGTGCTCGTGTATATTTGTATGTATTTATATCGTATAGTTTTACATGTATATTTCCTCACTCGATAAGCTTTCTCTTGCTTTTGAAGTGTGTGTGTGTGTGTGTGTGTGTGTGTGTGTGTGTGTGTGTGTGTGTGTGTGTGTGTGTGTGTGTGTGTGTGTGTGTGTGTGTGTGAAGAGAGAGAGAGAGAGAGAGAGAGAGAGAGAGAGAGAGAGAGAGAGAGAGAGAGAGAGAGAGAGAGAGAGAGAGAGAGAGAACTGTAAAGTGTAATAATGATAGAAACAGCAGTAACAAGAGCAAAAGTAACAGAAGTAGCCGTCCAGTGTAAACAGCAGTTGTGTATGTGTGTGTGTGTGTGTGTGTGTGTGTGTGTGTGGGTGGGTGGGTGGGTCCGAGTATGTCTGTCTGTCTGTGTGTCTAACTAGGATTTGTCTAGACGGAAGCCCAGCTGAGCAAGCCTTTCAACTCCCTCCCTCTTGTTATGTGTCTTCCTCCCCCGTTCCCCTCTCTCCTCCTCCTCCTCCTCCTCCTCCTCCTCCTCCTCCTCCTCCTCCTCCTCCTCCTCCTCCTCCTCCTCCTCCTCCTCCTCCCTCACCTCTTCCCTCCCTCCTCCACGTCACTTGGGAACGCGCTAAATAACTAACCTCAATCACCTGAAGTATTTTAAGTAATATGCACTCACTTCATAAATCTATTAGTAATTTTTATAAGTATAACAAAACACTTAAGTCTGTCCTCATATTTCACAAAGAAAACGGGAGTATAATAAGATGGAAGGCTCGCATTGCTATCATTACTGTAACTCGTGAAGGCAGTGATGGTGATGATAGTGTATGTATGATCTGTGTGTGTTTGGAGGAGGAGGAGGAAAAATAGTGATCGTATTGTGAGTGATGGTGAATAAGGGATGAGGGGAATGTCAGTTGAGTGTAAGTGTGTGATAGTGGACGGTATGGATAATAGGCAGTAATAGTAATGAAAATAAGGCA
>NC_087161.1:17563522-17653522 GCF_035594125.1 Scylla paramamosain
CTGTCTTTAATCAAAAGTATAAGATATGTGTATTATTTTTGTACGTATACTGAAGTAGTCACCTGATGTATGTTGTATTAGGTGTGTGTGCATGCCATAAGAATTGCTGTTGTGGAATGGAATGGTAATGTTATTATGGTTGTTGTTGCTGTTGTGTTTTGTTTTGTTTTGTTTTGTTGTTATTTTATTACTATTTGTTCTTATATTATTATTATTATTATTATTATTGTTATTATTATTGTTATTATTATTATTATTATTATTATTATTATTATTATTATTATTATTATTATTATTATTATTATTATTATTGTTACTGCCACTACTACTACTACTATTACATATTACTTTTTATTGTTATTATTATTATTATTATTATTATTATTATTATTATTATTATTATTATTATTATTATTATTATTATTATTGTTGTTGTTGTTATTATTATTTATCATTACTATTAGTAGTAGTAGTAGTAGTAGTAGTAGTAGTAGTAGTAGTAGTAGTAGTATCATTATTATTATTATTATTATTATTATTATTATTATTATTATTATTATTATTATTACTATTATTATTATTATTATTATTATTATTATTATTATTATTATTATTATTATTATTATTACTATTATTGTTTTTGTTGTTGCTGTTGTTGTTGTTGTTGTTGTTGTTGTTGTTGTTGTTGTTGTGGTTATTATTATTAGTATAGCTGCTGTAAACGTATCTATAAAGTATTGTTAACTTACAGTTTTCAATATATCATGTTATTTTCTCACGTCAGTGGCTGTTTAGTTTGGTCTCAGCACTGAGGAGACCTGTAGCCTGTATAGCTCTATTGGATCTGATGTGATGCTTCTGTGGTATCTTGCTCATAACATATTTATCTTGTTTTATCTGCAGGTGATTTAGGTATTAAATCTATGGAAGAAACATTTGTTTGTGATCCTTGTGTAGCTATAACAGAGTTAAGATCCACACACTCTGGTCCTTCAGTCACAAAGGCACCTTGATCCCATTGTAGGAGGTCTGTCAGTCTGTCTGTCTTACATTTTCACACCAGTGAGGTAGAATTTGAGAACAGAACCAGAATAGTCAAGAACCTGCACATGAAGAATTAAAACCTAAAATATGACTATGAAAAGTTATTGTTGGAAAAGAAAGAATACACATACTAAAAGATAAATCATGCATCTGACAGAGACAGTGTTATGTAACTGTACTAACAGGTTAGAGGTAGTGCTTATTTCATGTCAGGGTATGAAGTTTGTTTATGTAAAAACATGGTTATCTTCCTTTAACACATGTTATGCAGCATTACTACAAATTCCAGTAACTGCCTGTCTTCAGACACCTCGTCTCAGTCTTCTCATGTCATCACAAGAAGTCTTCATTTCAGTCATCACATACTATAGCCATCACACCTGTTGTGAATAATTTTCAATGAGTATAATCATCAGAATAAAGATCATGGAAAGACATCATTATATAAGTAAATCATTAACCAGGAGATGGTATGTTAGTGTGTTTAGGCATGAATAGGCTTGCATTTCTGTACTTCCCACTCCTCACTTCACTGTAAACGGAAAAAAAAAAAAAGCTCCAGGACCTTAGCTTACCACAGAAGATCAATAAGTTTCATACACACTGCCCTTGAGTGCTTGCTAAAGATAGCACCGTACATTTGATAAAAGTAATTAGGGGTGACAATCCATCTGACTCATGAGTAGATATGACATGCATCCTGCTGATATGTATATGGAATCTTAAAGCATACAGCTATTATTAATGTACAGGTAAATGGATGTATTAATAAGATATAAGATTGGGAAAGTATTTATAAACAACTTGAAATAAATAAAAACAACACAAAGCATCAAACTGTTGTTGTACATGACTTAAGTAAAGACTTATAAGATTTTTACAGAGCTGAAAATTTAACGATGGGTATAATAATTGTGTGTTATATTCATGAGAGATAATTCTGTTATTACAAACATGCTATGAATACAGGTCTAGCTGTGCAGCATGTGGCTTCAGACAGCTTGCATCTCTTGTAACAGATAGTTTTGTTGCAAGAATTATCATCTTTCTGTGTGTAATATAACAAATACATGATTGATGGTGAGTGTGAAATAAGAGGAGAAGAATAATAGCACTAATCAAACTAAATACAAGACTTGGCAACTGTTTATAGCATTTTTCTCTCATCTCTGACAAATCACTACTAGGAACTACTACTACTACTACTACTACTACTACTACTACTACTACTACTACTACTACTACTACTACTACTACTACTACTACTACTACTACTACTACCTCTCTCTCTCTCTCTCTCTCTCTCTCTCTCTCTCTCTCTCTCTCTCTCTCTCTCTCTCTCTCTCTCTCTCTCTCTCTCTCTCTCTCTCTCTCTCTCTCTCTCTCTCTCTCTCTCTCTCTCTCTCTCTCTCTCTCTCTCTCTCTCTCTCTCTCTCTCTCTCTCTCTCTCTCTGTGTGTGTGTGTGTGTGTGTGTGTGTGTGTGTGTGTGTGTGTGTGTGTGTGTGTGTGTGTGTGTGTGTGTGTGTATGTGTGTGTGTGTGTGCACAGACTCTGATTGCAGCTGTAGGCCTTCACAAATTTGGAAGGGGAACAAGTATGTTTTTATGTGCAAAGGAGTACAAAAAAAGAAAAGAAGGAAAAGAAAAAAACATTGCGACTCTCCAGAGTGGGAAAGTTCCTGTCGGGTTGGCCAACTTAGTTCTAGGGCAGTACATTTGTTCAAAGGAGTTATAGCTATAGGATAGCTAAGGCTGACCAAAATACACTCAGCTTGGGTTTTCTGTCAGGATTCAGTTCCCTATAGATGACCTCTCATGGCTAACTTATTATCCAACCTTCAGATTAATTTCTTAGAGTTTCAGAACCTGGAGGCATCTGTTTAAAAGCATATCTCTAGTGTCAAGGGATGTACATCTTGTATATACTAATGTGTACATATATGATCAGTCATTCACATAAAATATTTATCCAGCTGGTGGCATGCCAACTTGATGAAAAAAAAAAGGAGAGTAAGTCTAGTAATACTGTTTTCTACATACATACATTATATTAAGATGAAAACACTGATGTCCATATTATCAAACAAGATATTCCTTGAAGAATCTTGTGTAAAAAAATTTTATCTCTTATTGAGAAACTTATTGGGCTTATAAGAATGATTGTTCCCTGCAGGTTGTGAATGGAAGGGGAAAAGGTTCACCTGACAGTCTGATCCTGAGTCTCATGTACAGAATCAGTTTAGGATGTATTATCTAGAAATGTTAGGTAAGCTGTGGAAAATAAGAGAACAGAAATATATGATAAGTGTTAGTGTTGGTCTCAATAGCTGTGGCAGTTTCTTTTATACATTTTTAATACACTTAAGTAAATAGAACCTTGAGCATTATAACAAAGATTGGAGAAGCATGTGAGATAAGTATATTTTACACTGAAAGCAATATTGAGAAAATCTGATAATTTCTGGAATGCATCCCTATGGGAAAAGAGAAGCATTTGTTTGTGTGTATACTCGTATGTGTGAAATTATGCACCTTCACATACATAGTCAATGCATGGATTAAAGCAACAAAGTTATTTTCTCTGGCTAACAGAGTTAAAAAAAAAAATATTCATCTCACCATTGAACAATATTGACACACAACAATGTGTAGAAATGTAAAATTAGCAACAATATTGACACACAACAATGTGTAGAAATGTAGAAATAGCATTCTCCAAATAAGGTGGTAGATTAATGGAGTGCGTTATCAGAGAAAATGGTGTGTACAAACAATATTCATGAATCAAAAGAAAGATTATAATCTTATGTTAGAAAATGGAACATTGGAAAATTGGCTAGGTCATATAAATGACAAACAAACCAAATGATAGATAATTATTGTACTTACAGCCTGAACTCACCTGCAGGTGTTGAATACATAAATGCTACTGAAGTTTTAAGACATCTCAGGGCCCTTCCTTCCCCCCTGCAGGATGTGTGACAATGCCCTTACAAGCTCTCAGAAAGATGCATCATAAGGGCAGCATCTTGCCATGTCTCACATTATTTCTGTTTTTGTATTGTCTCATTTTGGCAGTGGTTTATTGATTTTACTCTGTCATCAGCCACAATGCTTTTGTCTGACTGACTGCTCTGTGTGTATTTGTGAGAGAGAGAGAGAGAGAGAGAGAGAGAGAGAGAGAGAGAGAGAGAGAGAGAGAGAATCAGGATATTCTGGACTGAAGAAAGCAAGGAAGCCCTACACATTTTTATGGTGTTAATTCTCTTAGAAAGTACACACTTAGATGTCTTTGGAGTGGAAAAGCTGCCTGAAGTACTCAAATGGAGCATCACTTGAATGAGGTGCTTGAAGAGCCAAGGGTGTTGCACTAATGGGATGTGTGGGTGTGGCAGTGTGGTTAGCTGGTTGTGTGTGGTGATCACAACCACTATCTGCACTGCTCCCTCCCTGCATTCCATCTCTCATGTTCCCTTCATCACAACTATCACTGCAGATCTAGTATTTCCCAGACTCACTGGAAATTCTTCACTCCAGGATTTCAATATGCCGGAATCCAAGATGCCCACAAGCCTCTTCCTACAGCAAGCTTACCAGTGTTGTTATTGTGTGTTTCATTTGATCATGTTGTAGTGGTAGAACTGTTAAGGTTGACCAACATCTACTTAGACCTTGGTGATCTCTTGAGCATGATTAGTGGTGTGTTGTGTACCTCAGGTATTCCATCAAGGGTTCAGTTCTTAGCTGCTACAACCTGATTTGTTTCTCAGTTGTAATTCAGAACATGGGCTATTACAGTATGCTTGTTGAGATTGTGAAACTGAAGTATCTTATTGGTGCGTCACTAAGAAATGTTGTGTTCTAACTTGTATTGATGGTGGATAGATTTTGAATTGAATTAATATAAATGTTTAATGATGTGTTAATTGTGTCTGTCTGAAGTGAAATACTGTAGTATGGATTACTGTAGGTCTGTTAAGATATTTTAATGGAGTGTTAGGAATAGGGCATAGCACTGTAAAGAATCCATAGTAAGATCCATAATGTATTTTGCTTTTATTAAATATTGAACTTTATAGCTAAGAATAGTTAATATTCTTTCATTTAGTAGATATAAAAGAATAATAATAATTTTTTTAACCACTCTTTAAATAGTAGGTTGGTATTATATAATGCTGCCAGTGGTGTGGCTTTCAATGTGAGAATAAAAAAACACTTCATAAAATAAGGAGATTGTGACTAATTGTTTGGTTCATTCCCAGGTCAGCCTATGTATCCTATGGCGGACTGCTGATGCGACTGCAGGGAGACGCCAACAATCTGCATGGCTTTGAGGTGGACAAGCATATCTATCTGCTCATGAAGAAGCTGGCTTACTGATGCAAGGAGGCCTCTCAGGGAACCCACAGCAGGAGAAAAGGAGGTGCAAGAGGTGAAGGTGGAGTAATAGGGGAAGGACTGTGGTGTGTTGTAGTGAGTCCTGTTGATGGGCTACTAATATTTAACTTGGTCAGTAAAGTCATCCAATATCTGTTAATTTCTTGAAGATTACTGGATGTGACATGAGTTTGTGATTTCTTTTTTTGTGTAAGAAAATAAAGGAAAATCCTAAACAGAATTGTTATTATTTAGAATTATCTCCATCATGCTTTATATAAATGCTGAAAGACTTCGAATATGACTCTGCTGTATTTTTATTGTCACCCAAATAAATATCATAAAAACTTATTAGATCTAGAAAATTTTAAAATTATGTAAGTTACATGAAATTATGATACAAGGAAATACCTAGTGTGGCACTGTTACGAATGGAAGCATACAACTGCTTCGGGAGGCATGGAGGTTCAGAACACCTCTGCAATCATCATGTGTTGAACTACAACTGTTACTATTATGTAACGAATGGCAGCAGCTTGTACCACTGGTTTGTAATGCTGATTGCATGGCTTGAGAGCTCCAACTTCTGGTGTATACTTAGTATAGTTCCTGCAGTCTCCCTTCTTATATTATGTATAGTCTTACAGGTTGATGAAGGAATCACATGTTGTTGCATCATTAGTATATTTGGTAGAGCAGATGCAAACTCTGTAGACTACAGATTTGAGCCCAGACTCCACTGATATTCAACTGAGAATGTGAGAGGTCACTGGCCATTTTATTTGACACACGGACACGTGACTTGAGCTAATCAAAGGCAAGTAAATGATGGGTCCATGTGGAGTTCATGGAGCAGCAGGGATCAAAATGAGTGAAAATGAGGAGCAAAGATAAACACAGATGGATTATCTTGGGCCATTGTGATAATCCTAAAAAAGATGAGAAGGATGTGTATGTACAGCTGTTTCATCAGGGGATAGATGTACTTGGCAGGTCTGAGAAGGTCAGAAAAGATGCATGGTGTCAATTGAGAGAAGTAGCAGTAATATATTAATATAGTGCAGTGATTTTGTGTAAATGCAAGGTGCATTTATCTCAAATATCATGTGTGGTAAATAAGTGCATGAAAAAGGTGCAGTAGTGTACTCATAATGGAAAGCCTGAGTAATACAAAGGATTTTATTTGCAGTAGACAATGGGAACTAAACATATGAATTAAGAATGGAAAGTACAGTAGAACCTCGGTTCTAGAACTTAATTCATTCCTGGATGCTGTTCAAAATCTGAAATGTTAAAAAAAAATGAAACTATTTTCCCCATAGGAATCAGTGCAAAATGGATTGATCCATGCCCAGACACCAGTCTACCCTGTCTTAGCGGCTTATGACAGATGCTCCTACAACCAAGATGACTGCTCCACAACATCTCCAGCTCACAAATTATTTATCCAGAAAGGATGTACTGAATGAACTTAGTGACATAGAAGTCATCAGAAGATATTGTTTAGACTGTGCAGGTATTTTCTTTGTCACCAATTTAGTAAGGGAAGCTTTACAGAAGGGCACAGAAAGAAGCAACCCACTTACTGTCAAAATGGAAGTGATCATAAGACTTAGACATCTTACTGCTGGGAAAAGCTACTAGAAAAATGTAGTTGTGCAGTATTGATGCCATTGTGGGTCATCAAGAGAGCCACAGGTAGCTCGGGATAACTCCTGAGCACTGAAAACTGTTTACATCAAGGTTTTTCAAAGGGATCACATTTAACTTATTTAGAATATTGAATTAATGTCTTACACTGTGTCTCTCTTTCAAATATATAAAAACAAAGTAAGCATGTATAGAAACAGTAAATTAATAATAAATGGCAGCTTTTGCTGTTTTTCAATATTTGAAATCAAGTAACTTTGTTCTAGAACCAAATTATGGTACGGCAACTGAAGCAATAATAAGCCTAAAATTTTCTTCAAAAAACAATTTGTTCGAAAAGGGAGGCATTCAGTAACCGAGGCTTCACTGTATTAATACTTAAAATGAATCCTTGCAGGATAACGACAAATTCTAAAAATTGGGGATGTATTTGGTAAGTAGTGAGATGAAGCAGAAGTTGGCTCTGTAATAAGTCAGAATGACTGAAAGAAGAGTAAATAGTTTATCACTGAACAATTAGCAGTTTTCTTGGATAATGAAACATAAAAATATAATATGTTGTTTGTGATGAGTGTGAAGCAGTTCATTGAATATGATAAAGGGAATATGATAAAGCATACTGAAAATATAACAAGGTGGATCTGTAATGTTGTTATAAGATATGGCTAAAGAGATCAGAATCTCAAAAGGAGATATGATGAAAAGTACTATTAATGAAAAAAAAATGTGAAGTACATTACTTTAATTTATATTAGTGTTTTTTTGGGGGAAAATAACCATCTGTTTCTGAATAATCATAGCAGTTGAAATCTTCAGCAAAAAAAAAAAAAAAAAAACATTCAATTTAACTGGATTTTTCACTATGATAAATGAAGCAAATGGCTCAATTAAAAAATTAAAGTTTAATCAAACTCCTTGAGGAGATTACAGTTACAGAACTTTCTGCGGTGTATTTATTTACATTCATTACATTTGCCTTGGAGCTTTGTAGTATATTGGATATTTCTACAGCTGTGGCATAAATAACATGGTGAAATCAGGCAAACTGTAAGATGATATGACAAGAAAAACAGTAAATCAAGTGAAAAGTTCATGATTAACAGGCTGAGAGAATGATAGCATAAGATGTTGTTTGAATGAGAGCTGCAAAGGATGTGATGGAATAAGAATTTGTGATAGTCTAAACCAAGGAATATCTGATAGCTGTGAGAAGCAAGGGCTATGTTTTGAATTACTTTTACTTGGATTTTTGTTTTTACTGTTGTTGCAGGATTTTCCCTGTGCAGTGGCACAAGGGATAAGATTTGACAGAGGCAACACTGATGAGCAGTGCAGTGGGCTTAGAAATACGAAACTGAGCAGCTGCTGGAATTTTAATTAGTCAAGTAGATTATCGCAGTGGTTCAAATAATAGTGGCTAGCTACAATGCAGGAAGTCCCCAGTTCGAGTCCTAGATTACAACTGGGATTTTTTTTGGAATGACTGCTTGCTTCTAGATTCAACCAGCCTCTAACTGGTCAACAATGACAGAGAAGGTTAAAAGGGCTGCAGAGAAAAGAACATGTCACCTTACTCCATTTGCTGAGGTCTGGGGCTGGGTGGTGATACTACCAGCCCACTGTCTGTGCCCCATAAGTATGGCATTCATCTTTAATTTCAGTATTAGCTATGAGTCTGCAGGATCCTAATAAGGGTCATGTGTCCTCAGGTGTCATGACCTAGACCAGCATCATGTATAGCAGCCGTGTGAGTGGTACTAGAATTCATAGCTCATTGAGATGAATGAAAGAACACTTTCAGAATTAGATGGCTATCACCATATCAAGTTTATTTTACATGATTTCCTTGAAAGATAATTTTATTATTATTCAAGAAATGGGAAGTGCCCAACAGTTATTCAACCTAGCCCCATATTTGCTACTTATGTAGTGTTTAAAACATTTAAAGTTTATAATGTAAAACTTGTGGTGATTCTATGTATGTGTATCAGAATATGAGACAAATTCAATCTAATTTCATATTATGAGTTATACAGCTAAGAAGAATAGCACATGACTGTCATCCATGCCATTCACTCTACAGAGAAATATTGATGCATTCTGTGATTAAAAAAAAAAAAAAAAAAAGCTAAGATCAGCCAGCTGACAAGTTCTTTTCGATCTCAAGAACCCTAAGACCTAAACTTACTGTGACCCACAGCCTTGTGAAATTATATAGGTGACAGGGTGAAGCCCATTGACCTCCCAGGTGTGTAGCCCAACTTACAGACTCATCACAGCCATGAGAAATGTGTAGGTAATATTTGCTACTGGAACAATCCATCTACCAAGTGTTCTTCATTGTGGTAACGATATGTTTTTACATGGAATAAGAGGGAATCTGAATAAGGCAACTAGGTGGTAACAGAGATATACCAAGAGGAATGTAGATAAGATCCTTGGGTTTAGTAATCAAGATAGATAAGACAGAGAGGAAAGGGTTTAAACTCAATCAAGATGGACTTAAGAAGGAAATCAGAAGAAAGTGGTAGATGATGAGAATACACTCAGTTAACATGTTAGTGTGGTCAATATGGGTCTTTAAGATAAATTTATGGATAAAGATGATACAGCTGAACCAGACAGGTACAGTATATGTGCATTATATAGAGACTGCCATGTGTAAGTCTACTGGTAATTCTTACAGTGTTTCATATGTTCTGGTGTTCTAATACTGTATCCTGCAGCAAATGACTAAAAGTTAAGCAAAGACTTTTCATTTGTTCAATGAAAGGTCATAAGGAGAGAGAGAGAGAGAGAGAGAGAGAGATTTGATTGATTGATTGATTGACTTTATTGTTGTAGTAAAAAGTACAACAAAGGAGGAAGACGGGTCCTGCTGGCCTCCCCCTGAACAAGAGGCAAACATACAGAGATCAGATGTACATCACATTACAAAATTGCACATACACATATACATACACATACATATACATACACATATACATATATACAATACATATACATACACATACATACATATACATATATATACAAAGGTACACATACATGCACATACATGTACATATACATATACACACACATATACATACACATACACATACATACATATATACACACACATACATTTATTTACAAACATACATACATATGTACACATACACATGCATACATACACACATAGACATACAGAGAGAGAGAGAGTGAGTCTAATATGCCTGTAGCCTGTGCAATGTTATGGATGTATTGTGCAAATGTGGATGGGTGCATGTATTTACCCAGTTGTATTTACCTGGTTGTGACATGCAAGCAAGGAACAATGTTCATACTGTCCCACCTCTGTATATACTACCATCTTGCTTGCACCACATTATTGTTGGGATGCTATGGATGTGTTACATGGGTGTGGAGTGGATGTATGTGGCACTATAGGGTGTAGGTGAGTGTATGGAACTTTGAGGATGTGTATGGGTAGAGGTATGCAATGTTATAATTATGAGGGTGCTGGTGTGAGTATTTTATGTGATGTGCAGGATACTGATAGGTGTTGATGAAAAAAAAAAAAAAAAAAGAATATATATATATATATATATATATATATATATATATATATATATATATATATATATATATATATATATATATATATATATATATATATATATTGTTGCACCCACCCCTCACTCCGGGCAGGCGTGTTATCCACACGGGCTCGGGTGGAGAAACTAGAGCAGCGGGGCCTCAAACAAGTCACACTCTGAACGCTGGGACAAGGCACACACACACGAGGCCGGAGCACAAGGGAAAACACAGGCACTATTTCCTAGGTTTATTCACAAATCCTCCACAAGTAAACTGCTTTACAAGTTCACAGGGGCGCCACAAGTCTCCCAGGGCACGACAGGCACTCAACAGGCAGGGAAACACTTCTAAAGCAGACAGGCACATACTAGGTTCCTCTCAGGCCACGCGTCTCCACTCTCTCTGCCTTTGCACCTCTCCCAGTGCTGCCACCTCCAACAGTGCTGCTACCCACACCCATACCCCTAGTGTAACATTATTCCCCCTACAAGGCAGACGACCCGGCTGCCGTGACACACACATACACACAAGGAAATAAGTGGAAATAAATAAATGAAATACACAAATAAAATTAATCCTCAGGAACAACACAAAAGTCTCATCCACCCTGGTCTACACCTCTGCCACCAAGGTCGCTGTGGTGGTGGAGGCGTGGGCTGCGGCAAGTCACCATCGCCACCCAAGGGGGCATCTCTAGCCCCAAGTTCAGGGTCAAGGTCACCACTGTCACTCACCATGCTGCCTGCTCCACGCTCATTCTCGTCTTGGGCAGCTCCTGCCACGTCCTCATCTTCCCTGCCATGGCCACAGGAGTAGCGGCCCGGACCGTGGTAACACCACAGCTGGTCCACATGGACAACAGACAGCTGCTTCCATCTCCAGCAAATCTGATATGCGACGTCAGAGAGGACTGCTTCCACCGTGTATGGCTCCTCCCAGGGGGTCTGGGGCTTCAGCGAGAGCCCTCGCTTCCAGTAGAGGTTATACAGCCACACTCGGTCACCCACAGCATACCTCACATTCCTCATGTGGTGGTCATACGTCTCCTTCATGGCCTGGCCCACCACCTTGAGCTTGCCTTGAGCCCATCGATGCACCTCCACCAGGTGTTCCTGCAGTGCCGCTGCATACCCAGAGGTGACGGTGGGCAAGCCCATGTCAGGAGGCTATCCTGTGGCCAAATCCACTGGCAACCTGAGCTCATGGCCAAATATGAGATGGGCTGGTGTGAAGTCTGTCACCTCATGCATAGCGGACCTGTACGCCATCAGCATAGTGGGCAGTTTGACATCCCAGTGTCCTTGGTCTTCCTCGCAATACATGGCCAGCTGTTGCGCAAGGGTCCAATTAAATTGCTCCACCATCCCGTTAGACTGTGGGTGGAGGGGCATCATCTAGGTCTTGCGCACTCCTAACAGCTCGTAACATTCACGGAACACATGGGACTCAAACTCACGGTCTTGATCAGAGTGCAATTCCACGGCTACGCTGAAACGGGTAAAGAACTCATTCACTAGAACACCCCACCACTGTCTCGGCCTCATGGTTAGGGAGTGCATATGCCTCGGGCCACTTGGTGAAATAATCCATCACCACACAGATGTACCGGTTGCCCCGTGGCATGAGAAGCAGTGGTCTGGCAATGTCCACAGCCACCTGCTCCATGGGCGCCCCCCATGCTGTACACCTGTAACGGGGGGCGGTTTTTCCAGGTGGGGCCCTTCTTTGCACTACACATGTCACATGCTCTATACCACTCGGTCATGTCACTTCACATCCCCTCCCAGTAGAACCGCTGACGGAGATGGCACTGGGCCTTTTTCTCATCCAAGTGACCACAGGTAATGCCTGCATGTAACTCTTTTAACACCTCAGCGTGCAAGGCTCGGGGCACTAACACCACCCACACATCACTGCCCACTCTGCTCAAGGTTACCCAACGCTTCACTAACACATCTCGTTCGTCCACCTGCAAAGTTTCCCACTGATCAACCAGGCACTTGGTGGTGGGGCTCTCTGATGCTACAGCCTCCCAGCTGGGATGCCCACTGCCAGCCTTGAGCCACTGGATGATGGGAGCGAGGTCAGAGTCCTCACGCTGTGCCTTACGCCACTTGTCGTCCCCCTCTGCAGCACTTGCCAGCACCTGCAGGCAGAGGCACATGGGGTCAGAGTCCTTCTGGGCACAGTGTGAGCAGCCAGCCTCACACGGGCGTCGACTCAAACTGTCAGCGTTGCAGTGGACACGACCCAGGCGGTGAACGATGCGGTAGTTGTACT
This sequence comes from Scylla paramamosain, assembly GCF_035594125.1. Taxonomy (NCBI): domain Eukaryota; kingdom Metazoa; phylum Arthropoda; class Malacostraca; order Decapoda; family Portunidae; genus Scylla; species Scylla paramamosain. Next base: position 17,576,456 of record NC_087161.1, read on the forward strand.
GCTCGAGGCACCCTAGCCACCTTGCAAGCTGACCCTCTGGCACCTTCAGAGTCTTCAACCACTGCAGGGCAGCGTGGTCGGTCCGGATGAACTCAGCGCCATATAGGTAAGGGTGGAAGTGCTCGAGACTCTTCACTACCGCTAGCAGTTCCTTCCTCGTCGTGCAGTAGTTACGCTCAAGCCTACTGAACTTGGCACTGTAGTAGGCCACAACGTGCTCCATCTCGTCCTTCACCTGTGACAGGACCGTTCCAATGCCCTCTGCACTGGCATTGATGTCTAGCAGGTAGGGGAGCTTCGGGTCTGGGTACGGCAGGACCGGTGCCTCCACCAGGGCCTTCTTCAGGCCGTCAAACGTGGCCTGGCATGCTTCGTCTCACACAAAGCATGCCCCTTTCCTGGTGAGGCAGTGAAGAGGGGCTGCCATGCTGGCAAAGTCCTGCATGAAGAGATGGTAGTACGTGCACAGGCCCAAGAAGCTCCTGAGTTCCACCACATTGGTGGGGACGGGCCACTTCTCCACCACTGCCACCTTCTCTGGGTTGGTGCACATGCTGTCCCGACTGACGACATGCCCCAGTAATGGCACCTCATGCCATTACTTCTTGGGGCTGAGCTTGAGGTTGGTTTTCCTCAGCCTCCTCCAGCCGCTCCAGCTCCTACTCAAAGGTGCTCCTGAAGACGATGACATCATCAATGTACACAAGTGCAATCTTCCACTGCATGCCATCTAACACCCTCTCCATCAGATGCTCGAAACAACTAGGGGCGTTGCAGAGACTGAAGGGCATGATGTTGAACAGCCACAAGCCCTGACCAAAGGAGAAAGCAGTCTTGGGCTTGTCCTCCTCTGCCATCTCCACCTGGTGGTAACCCGGCTTCAGGTCAAGTGTGGAGAACCACCTGGTCCCCACCAGCATGTCGAGCGTGTCATCAATCCTCAGCAGGGGGTAAGAGTCCTTGGCAGTCACATCATTCAGTGCCCAGTAGTCCACACAGAAGCACTGAGTGCCGTCCTTCTTCTTAACCAGGACTACTGCTGATGACCACGGACTGTCTGACCGCTCAATCACTGCTAGCTCGTTGATGGTGCACTGCATCTCCTCTCGCCTGGCTGGTGCGATACATCGGGGCGGGCTCTTGATGGGCGCACTACTTCCTGTGTTGATGCTGTGCTTCACCAACCCTGTGTGGCCCAGGTTCATATCACCCCTGCTAAAGACCTCCGCGTACTGAGCCAGGGTGTGGCACACCTTCTCCATCTGCGCCTCTGACAGGTTAGCAGCACTCCGGTGAGCCAAATCCTCCAGGAAGTTGGGCAGCGGCCTCACAGCAGCCACCTCCCTTACGTCTCCTCAGGGCACTCCACTTCCTCACAAGTGCCCAGCTTGGCCTCAGCGGGCACCTTCCGAGCCTCATCAGAGGTTAGCTACCAACACCATAACTAACTCCTCCCCTGCTTGAACAAGGCTCCATCCGACTGCCACGCCATCAGTCAGTCACAGGTTTTCTGTGGGCTCCACCATGCCTTCCGATCTACACATCGCTCTGGACAGTCGACACCAGACTCTGGCCTCCGTCCTAGGGGCAAGGTGCACTCTCTCAGCCACAACTACCTCTGCACAGCCAACCTCTGGAAGCAAGGGCACCTCTTGGCCATGCACCCTCACCAGCTTCTGTCCAAGATCGACACAAGCCTTGCTCTGCATCAGGTAGTCAAGTCCCAGCAGACATGGTTCGTCCAAGTTGGCGACTTACACTGGCAGCCGCTCCACAGCGCTGCCCACGCCGATACGAACATCCACTGAGCCCTTGAGCTACACACAGTGCCCCGTCATGCCACACAGCCTCTGTGGCGCATCTGGGACTCGAGTGGTGGCCAGCATGTCAGGCCGCACCAAAGTCTTCTCAGCCCCAGTGTCCACTGTCAGGTGGCATGGGTTCCTGTCCAATGAGCCCTCCACCTGCATCGCGCTGGTTGTCCGGCAGCAGCTTACACAAGGTGGGGCCCAGGGATTCAGGATGGCTGGGGTTCGGCCCCCTTCTCCAGCCTGTCTGAGTTTCCCACCTCTTCCTTTGGCTTGAGGCAGGTACTGGAGTGGCGGTCAGACTTACTGCAGTCCTTGCAGCAAGGCTGAATGGCATCAGAACCCATCCAGTCAAGAGAATGTGTCCTTCGTTCCCTCAGGCACCGACTGCGTCTGTGGCCCTTCTTGCCACAGCGCCAACATGAGCCACGAAAACCGTCTAGGCTTGCCTTCCTCGACAGTGGCTTCTTCTCCACCTTCGCCTTCCAGCCTCGGAGGTCACGGTTGGGGTTGTGGTAGGCCAAGGGGTAGCCGCCCAACCCCTCCCCTCGGAGGGGTTGGGCGGCTACTCCTTGGCCGCTGGTCGTCTTCAGGAAGGCCTCAAATTCTAAGGCCCTCACCAGTGCCACCTACAGGTCCCCAGGGTGCACCTGCTTGATGTAGATTTGCAGCTGCTGGTCGTCTAGGGCGTCAATGAAGGAATCTCGGGCCATCACCACAATAATTTCTTCCAGGGCCGCGGGATACGACCTTCTTACCAACGCCTCCATGTCCTGTGCCAACTGGGAAAGCGTCTCGCCCCATTCCCGAGTCCTCTTCTTCAGGCGAGCCTGGTACACCTCAGCCTGGTGGTGGTGCCCAAAGTGGAGCTGAAGGGCCTCTGCCACACTTTCATAACAGATGTGTTGGGCCGGCAGCAGGTGCCCCAAGATCTTCACAGCGGGACCTCACAGTGCTGTTGCCAACTGAAGCGCCTTCTCAGCCTCGCTCCAGCCCTGGGCAGAGGCTAGCATCTCGAACTGGGAAATGTAAGCCTCCCAGGCTATCTTCCCGTTGTACTCTGCCAGCTTGCGTTTCCCCAAACACCGGGAAGCCGAAGGACTGAGGGGTGGAGAACGAGACTCGTGTAGGCAGCTGGCAGGCCAGCCAGGGGAGGGAGAGGGAGAGGGTGATGGCGGCAGAAGGGAGGGGTTGACTGAGCCCCAGCCTGCCACCAGCCAGGCTCAAGGAAGGGGTTCCGATGGCTCCCCAGCCCCCTGAAGTAGCTACCGGCTCTGACACAACGCTGCGAGGCCTCTGAGCCAAGGGTTCTTGCCAAGGACCCCAGGCAGGCCCCAGCAGGTCCGCCACCCCGGCGGTTCCCACCAGAACACGTGGGGCCACCTGTTCCTCTGCGTGCACTGTTGCCAGCTCGTGCCGCTGCTTCTCTCCTCATCTTCTCCCTCAGGCCCTGGACCTCACCTTCCAGAGTCTGCACCTTGTCCAGCAGTTCATTCCTGATGCTTTCGCAAGCTTGGTCAGTGTACTGCAGCGTTTCCACCTTCAAGGATGTGAGGCTGCTCTGTAGCACATCCTCAAGATGGCAGACCTGGTCGTCTGCCTGTTGAACCTGCTCACGTGCCAGCTGATCAGTTCTTTCAGCCTGCTCACGTGCCCTCTGAGCCTGTGCCTCAAGGTCCACTGCCATTTCCTGCCTCATACTGGCCAGCATGGCAGTAATCAAGTCCATCTGGCCCGGTTTAACTTCACTCCAGATGCCCTTGGCCCCATCATGGCAGCCATCTTTTTGACTCCATGATGACTCACCGTCTCTCACTGCTCACTGTTCTCTGGATCCCACTCTATGATACCACTTATTGCGCCCACCCCTCACTCTGGGCAGGCATGTTATCAACACGGGCATGGGTCGAAAAACTAGAGCAATGGGGCCTCAAACAAGTCACACTCTGAACACCGGGACAAGGCACACACACACACACGAGGCCAGGGCACAAGGGAAAACACGGGCACTATTTCCTAGGTTTATTGACAAATCCTCCGCAAGTACACTGCTGCTTTACAAGTTCACAGGGGCACCACAAGTCTCCGCTCTCTCTGCCTTCCCGCCTCTCCCAGTGCTGCCACTTCCAACAGAACTGCCACCTGCACCCATACCCCTGGTGTAACAGTATATATATATATATATATATATATATATATATATATATATATATATATATATATATATATATATATATATATATATATATATATATATATATATATATATATATATATATATATATATATATATATATATATATATATATATATATATATATATATATGATCATATGGAGGAGCTTTATTCCTTATTAAATATTATACCTCTTCTGACCGGAAAACTGGTAAATGCAAGACATAACACTATGTAACAAAATTTCACTTTTATCTTGTCCTTGGCCCCAAACCATAATTTTCCAGTTATTTCCATCTCAGGAAAACAGAGAAAAAAAAAGTTATTTTGATCCTAAAACTTTGCTTTTGTGGATAGAACAGTGAATTTACAGTTTTGTCTCATTTCATTACAGTATGGGTTATTAATGGTTTTCATGTCAGGTAAAGACCTTTGCAAAATCTCAGTTACTTATCTAATTGCTTTTGAAATGTTCCAAATAAGTTAAAACAATGAAAAAGAATATTAAGTGTTCTAAATATTTTTTTATTTTATTTTAATAAGATCATTCTTGAACTGACCAGATCTATCAAGAAATTTCTCATATTTAGAAGAATTTGCTTACATTTAAGGAATCTCAAATCTTACAGAATGTTCTACCAGATGCTTTTAGAAGTTTCTAGAACATTTAGAACATTTTATTTAATGTAAACATTTCCAGAATATTCTAGAACTTTATAGAATACAGTAGAAATATGTAGAAGTATCAAAAATTTTCTAGAATCTACAAGAATTTTCTAGAATCAGAATATTCCAAAGTAGGTTCAAGAATATTCTAGAATGATTGAGAATATTCTGGAACACATTCTAGAAAGACTAAGAATATTCTAGAGTATTGCTTGACAATATAAAAGTAGGAACTTGCAGACCATCAATCAGTTATGCTATTGCTTACTGAGAAGACCTGTTACAAGAGGTGAAATGGCAATCATTCTCTAGATGCATTCTGCTACATATGTGGTCGATTCATCAAGACAAGAGAGCAAAGAAGTTCTCTGTGACAGCGTCTGGAGAAATAGTGAAATTTAGCTGTTTTGGGGCAAAAAATCATTCAAAAAGCCACAAAAGCAAAGGCTGACAGGAATAATAGACACTTTCTATTGTTTTACAATGAAAAGGGCTGGAAAATAACACTCGCTTATCAAAGACAAAAATCGTGTTGCATAATGTAATCAATACGTGTTGTCTTATCTTAAGTACGTGAGCATTAAAAAAAAAAAAGTGAGAGGGGGGAATGAAAAATATCTAGGGATCCAGTTGACTTTGTTGTCATGCACTTACTGTACATGACAAAAGAAAATTATATCACAATAAATTATATCACAACAATTTCAATATACTGAGGGGAATCACACATGCGAGGGGTGTATATTTCACGTTTAATTTGGGCGCATTGTCATGTTCTTTCAAGAAGCTGTAGTGGAAGTTTCTACGGGTTTTCAAGAATGTTTTCATGGCTATAGTGATATCTGAACAAGCATCCCACAACATCAATAAATGAAAATAAATAAATAAATAAATAAATAAATAAATAAAAAAAAACGAGAACCCAGATTAATAATTTATATGGCCTTTGAAAATAGTCCTTATGACGGAAAAAAAAGCTTAAAAAATACGTAGTTCAATAATATCGCCATAAACTCGTGTTGTATCGTAACACACACACACACACACACACACACACATACTGATAGGCGAGTTATTCAAGAGGCGTGTAAAATAGTACTTACACGAGCCACAGGACCCTCTGCTAGAATCAGTGAAAACACTCTTCCCTGAAAACTTTTACTAGAATATGTTGAAAGTAGATAAGACGCCGAGACGTTTGAGAATACAGAGCTAAATCATACAGATATACCGTGACAAATCGCACATACTGTTATAAGAGTTATTCATGTGGTATGAAGAATAGTACGTGAATCAGGATGCTTAACTAAAATCGCTGACAGTCCACCACTGACTTACCAGAACTTATTGAGAGTAGATAAGATACTGAGACGTTTGAGAAAACTTACCTAAACCATCTAGATATATCGTAACAAACCACACATGATGATATACTTGTTAACTGGTGTGAGGAAGAGGACATGATCGAGACAGACCGTGAGGTAGGACTGTCCTTGAGGAGTGAGTCATTAGGCGCATCACGGGAAGGTGTGTCATCGCCAGTCTGTATTGTCTTTCCCACAATAACATTTGGATTTGAGTCTCGCAGGCGTGTTGCTCCTCTCTCCACCATGTTCTCCTCGGGCCCTAACTACACCAAGCTGAAGACCAACCTGCGGCTCAGCATCAACAGACTCAAGCTGCTGGAGAAGAAGAAGACTGAGTTAGCGCAGAAAGCGAGGAAGGAGATTGCTGACTATCTATCCACGGGCAAGGTAATGTGAGATTAAATGTTGAAATGTTTGTTTTCCTGCCTTTTTGTTTGCTTAGATGGGTAAGGTACTGCGGGGCATGCCTGCAGGCTTATTTATTTATTCAGATAAGGTAGTACTACATAGGATTGCCTGCTCACTGACGTACGAGTATTTACTTATATGGGTAAACTATGACGAGCTTTACCAGTTTTCTGTCTTATGCACGTACTCAGGTGGGTAGCGCAACGCTGTGATTGCATGTTTTATTATTTATTTACTTAGATGGGCAAGTTGTGGTGGAGATTGTTGACAGGCGATGGGGAGGAATTAGGTGGTAATTCTTAAGAAATACACCTCCACACATATCTTATTAATACTTTTCCCTTTCCCCCAACAAGCTTGGGGGCACGTGGGAATCGGGTTTTTTTTTGGGGGGGGACATAAAAGACCGATAAATGGACTGAAAATCTAGGGAAATTTCCCTAGAATAAAAAATTTGGGGTAAAATTTAAGTTTTAACCAATACGCCAGAATAATTATATACCCAACCTAACCGGGGGGGCTGCCCCCCCTGGACCACCCCCTGCTATCCAGGGGGGCTGTGCCCCCCCTGGACACCCCCTAAGGTTACTAACTTAACCTATGCTTTTAACCTAACCTAACCTATGCTTTTAACCTAACCTAACCTAACCTAACTGGGGGGGCTGCGCCTCCCCTGGACACCCCCCATAGACTTAGGAGCATGCGCAAAAGCACCCTGCATGTAAACCAACGCACAAACGCATGTAGTGTAACTTCAGCACGGACAGGTAAGCAGGACAGATCTCGGGAATACTGGAGAAACTTTAACATTGTATTGTAACCTTAATATCAACGAGCGATCAGTAAAACCTTTACAGACATGTACTTACACTTCTTGAAAGCACACCTTATTGAAAATAATCTTGGGTGTGTTGTTCTTAAGATTTTCCCCAATTAGGTGTTGCATCAGATTATTTAACATCCTTGCTTGGTGTCATGCCCCCATTTGGTACCACACATTAGTACTGAAAAATCTATCAGGACCAAGAAACATTCCAGACATGGTTTAGAACCCTTGGTAGTTGGGGGACAGGAACCCTGCAGCTAAGGTGTGTAACTGGTCTTGACTGGACACAATCAGGTTCTGCCTTTAGTCTCAGTAATACGAACTTTGACTGGACAAACCTGTTTTCTCTCTCCTATCAGCTGAACCACCAAGTTTGACAACTTTCTTGTAAACAAACCTGAGCTTGCTGTATCACTTGCATATATATCTTGTCTTTTCCCAACTCTGACAAAATTTTTCACATTTTGAAGCCCACAATGACTAACAGGAGTTTCCTATCAGATTTCTAAGTTTTGACATGAAATATTTCTTGATTTTAGCTCTATGCTTTGGCAGTGATGAATGTGCATATTGTTCTGTGCAGCCTGTACAAAACTGAGCAGCAAGGGGAGGCACGATCAGTTCTGAGTGGTCATGACGTGTTACAAATGGTGCAAGGTGGATGTCATGTGGCTGGCTGCAGCAGGTCAAGTCATCTCAGTAAAATGTGCCTTTAGTTTGTGTTTTGCCCCATCCCCTCAGATATATGAGAACTTTTGGTTACTCTGGATATCACAACCGTGTTACATATAAGCACAAAACTCACATGTCATGTAGAAGGTTTGATGACCTTGCCATAAATAAAAAAGAAATTGAGAGTACATGTCTAGTATGGCTGTAATAGCACTCAAGAGTATGTAGAAATTCAGTATTTTCTAAGTCCAGTGAGCTCTGTACCATTCAAGAGTAAACATTGAAATAATTTTCTTTTGTTTATAACTGGGATTTGCAGATATCAGCATATTAGGATTTCATGGTATCTATACAGCTGATCCCTCGAATCACACACTGCCACTTGTGAGACCATTCATGAGGCCACCAATTATGAGTTTCCACAGTAGGTTCAGTTACACTTTTCGGATCATCTGAAGATCCGCCACCCCAGCTGCACTTGGGGTGGCAGATCTTCAGGTGAGACAATCTGGGGTGGCGGATCTTCAGGTGATCCCATACTTTTAATGAAGTAAACTTTTTTCTGCATTTTTTATATCCACTCAGTTTTTAATGCGTTCATGTTGTTAGGTTAGGTTAGGTTAGGCTAGGCTAACCTAACCTAACCTAACCTAACCTAACCTAAGTGAGAGAGTCTGGGGTGGCGGATCTTCAGGTGAGACAATCTGGGGTGGCGGATCTTCAGGTGAGACAATCTGGGGTGGCGGATCTTCAGGTGATCCCTGTGGGGTGGCGGATCTTCAGGTGATCCCACTTTTCATTTGTTTTAGAGATGCGTCAGGTGTTCTGATAGAGGCTCACTGTCATTTGGAGGGAGGTGAAGCAAACAGTGCCAGTGTTCAGTTGGAAAAAAGTCACTGTGTGAGATATTTAGCAGCAGCATTGGTTAAGATGCAATATACAGATGTAAGAAAGAGGTTCCATGTGCTTATTAAGGAAGCTGCCAAGCTGTATCCGCATCCATCAACCTGAGATGCCACACCACACTGGTAAGGCATAATGGTATAATTTTTGGTCTCTCATTAGGTTAGGTTATGTTAGATTAGGTTAGATTAGCTTAGGTTATGCTAGATTAGGTTAGATTAAGTTAGGTTATGCCAGGTTAGGTTAATATCCTAGTGGTGGGAGGGTCCAGACAGGGTGCAGACCCACCAGCTAGATTAGGTTAACATCCTAGAGGAGGAGAGGTGGGCCTAGAGGCTAGGATAGGTTAGGGAAATTCAAAATATTAAGGTGAATTTCCTGAGATTTTTTAATGCCCATATTTCACATATTTTTCATCCCCTACCAAAACCCCCAATTCCCCACAGGCCTCCAGGCTTGCTTGAGGGATTAGGTGGGGGGGTTGGGGACTAATGGGGGGGTAGACTTCTTATCAAGAAATATTTCAAATAAAATTCTTCAAAACTTGTTTGTTTTAGCCAAAACTGACACCTCCAGGTAATTAGTTTATTTGCCTATTGCTTATTTTGAAAAAGAAAAATTTGATTGTCTCATCATTGGGAAAATTTTCAGTAAGGTTTAACTGTTATTTCAAGATGAAACTATTTTCATGATAGATTTCTTTATGTTTTTAATTAATTATTTGCCATTGTTTTGTGTCAAACCTACATAAACAGTAACTGTATAATTTACAGCAAAGGAAACTAAGGAAGGAGTTTAGCTAAAGTTGTACTCGTACATATAACAACTGTCATTAAAGATAATTGTTTCTTCCTGCAGACAGAGCGTGCCAAGATTCGAGTGGAACACATTATTCGTGAGGACTACTTAGTGGAGGCCATGGAGGTCACAGAGATGTATTGTGACCTCTTGCTGGCTCGATATGGTCTTATCCAGCAAATGAAGTGAGTCTGAATCTGTTTAGGTTTCATTTCATGAGAGGGCATTTGTGAAGTGTTTATTGGTCAGATTTTATACAGGTTGACATTAGAAAAATCTGGCCATCAATAATCTGGTTCCTTCAGATTTCTGGTATGGATTTTGGAGTGCATTTACAAATTTACTGTGTTGGTGTGCCACTGTTTTCTGGAGGTGCTGTTTATGTATTGATGGCACTATACTCCAGAATCAGATGTTGGGTTTTGCTTTCACCTGCTAACAGGCATTCCTGCTCATTCCTCCTCACTTTATCATTTATTTGCTGCTATATAGCCCCATTATGGATTCATTAAAGAAAAGAGGTTGCATAAAACTTAAACATCATGCATTGTCAATCACAGAGAAAGTGGAAGTGCTAAAAAACTTGATACTGGCATGTCTGTGCAAACTGTGAAACATACAGCATTGTCTCTTCAGCAGTGTATGATATTAAAAAATTTTCTGTTAAATATATACAGCATATATAACCATAACAAAATCTGGCACTTCAAAAAATCCGGCAGTCCTCAGGTCCGGAGGTTGCTAGATTTTTTAATGTCAACTTGTACATAAACAAACTGAACATTGACCAAACTCATAGAAAAAAATAATAATAATAATAATAAAAAAGTGTCCATGCAGATGGAAAAGATGAGAATTTGGAAAAATGTAGAGAATTTGATCCATATGTACACCCTGCTGCCCTCACTCCAGAGACTTGCTTGAAGCATACAGCCATTGGAAATTATCCCTATAATCTCTATACATAATCTTGATTTTCAGTAGTTTTCTGTTACATGAATTATCACTAAGGCAGAATTTAATGATATTCTGAGACTGAGGTATACAGAAATAATGGATGGCAATTTGTGGAGTTTGCTTTCATGTGTGATATGGTTTGTAACAGAGACTTGGATGAGGGACTGGCAGAGGCTGTCTCATCTCTCATCTGGGCTGCTCCAAGGCTTCAGACAGATGTGGCTGAGCTGAAGGTTATTGCTGACCAACTAACTCTCAAGTTTGGCAAACCTTATGGCCAGGTGAGTTGTGTGAATAGTAGTTTTGGCTTTTAATTGTGTACATACATGTATATAGGAAAGACAGCTGGGCAGCTAAGATTGTGTTGCTAGAAAGGCCTTTAGTTGATGAGTTTATGATGAAACCAGTCTGTAACAACTGATGGTCAATGGCATTTATTGCCATTATCCTGAAGTTATTTCACCACCTTTTACACCAAATACAATCTGTCTTTTTACTTCATTCATGTTATTGGGTTGTTCCTGCTTGTGGTTATTCATAACATAATTCACTGATACTTAGATAACAGTCAGTCAGCAAGAAGACTTAGTGGGATGTGCCTGTAACCTCCTAAAACCCCTCAAGTTAGACTACTACATTGTTCATCAGGCTTTTTACACTCACAGAATTTCGGAATTATTTTATACACTGAATAAGTGGGATAAATAAATATTTTTTGCTTCCATTCCAGCCAATGAGTCACTGATTTAAGGGAAGTTCTCTTTTTCCAAACCATTGAATGAAAGGATAAGGAAGTGCTTTACTCTTTTTTTTTTTTTTCTTCTTCTTCTTCTTCTTCTTCTTCTTCTTCTTCTTCTTCTTCTTCTTCTTCTTCTTGTTTGGAAAGAAAGTATTACATTGCAAATTGATGTATAGTTTAGAAGCAATCCTTAATCCAAGATACCATTCATTGAGTGTTCCTTGTACATGTTTACAGGCATGTCGTGAACAGCAGGTGACCACCATCAGTGAGCGACTCATCCACAAGCTGAGTGTGCAGGCGCCGCCAAAAGTGCTGGTGGAAAAGTACCTGATAGAGATTGCCAAAAACTACAATGTGGAGTATGAACCTGACCCTCAAGTGAGTTACTTTTTTTTTTTTTTTTTTTCCCCTCCACACATGCATGTGCAAGCACACTCACTTACTTTAAATAAAGCTACATAAAATTATCTATAGGTCTCTGAAACCTATTGAACCAGATGTGGATGAACCTTCAGAGCCTATCCAGGATGCATTGCATCCTTGATTGCTTTCAATTTGGCCTTCTTCAACCATTCTTTCTTGTTTCAAAGACATCTCTCTTACATGTGATGCTCTCTTCACACATTCCCATCCCATCTGTGTTGTTTCCCTCAACCCTGCATTTCTCAATACATCCATTCCATTATCTTTTTCAGAACTTGTTCTTCTTTTATTTTCTCAACATGCCCAGACTATTGTAACTTTCCCTGTTCTGCATGATCAGTTTTCAGTACCAGAAGAATTACAAAATAAAATGGCTACAATAATAGGATCAATAGGGGATCTATGATAACCATAGAGTTATTTTAGTGATGTGTATTGAGGGCCTTCAGGTGCTGCTGCTTGAATGGCATCACTTGATAGATCAGACTTGATATTCTCCTGCACAGGTGATGCGGGAAGATGAGTGGGGCAAGGACCCTCTCATCAGTCTGGATGAAAAGAACAACCTTGGCAATGATGGAGCAGGAGGTGGAGGTGGAGGGGGTGGAGTGAACATTCCCCCTGCAGCAGGGTTCATAGGCTACCCTCCTCAGCCCATGCCCCAGCAGCCCTTTGCTTACCCTGCATCGGTAAGGGAATGTCGTGTTTGTGTTGGTGTGGGCATACATTTGTGTCACTATATTTCCTGAGGCTAGACTCTTTACCATCAAATTTTCATCATTCTTATATATTACTGATTTCCGTAGTGCATTTGCACATGCTAAAAGAATTGTCAGTTGACCAAATATGGTTTATGGTAATGAATTGATTAATTAAAACTGTCATGTTTTAGAGGTGAAGAGGAAGTTTGGCATCAGGAGACTAAATGTTGAGAACCTCATTGTGCCCATAGCAGTAGTTGTTATGGTGATGGTGCTTGCTTGCTGCTTGGTGTTGCATGCAGGTGTGTCTGCTTCTCTTAACACTGGATTACTTTTCAGCATTTTTCATCTTTGGCTTTGTGATAATTTTAAATACTTCTTGTCATCCTGTGGAACCAGTGACAATAGTCTGTATGGCATGGTGTGTGATCACCCTGCTGGAGCATGCTTGGCCACTTTTACTTATTGTCAGCAAGAAAGCAGCTGTGGACTTGAAGCCCCAGAGAAAGGTGCGAAGGCAAGGCTCTCTTCTTTGCTCACAGCTTTTTGTGTCTTGGCTTTTCTGCTTTTACCTGCACTAAAAGTGCTGTGGTTGGTTAACTGAAATTCAAGGAAAATATATATTCATTAAAGTCAAATACCTAGAGATTACTCATTGATATTGCATGACAACCATGATTAGTAGATAAATTAGAATGTAAGATTGCCCAGAAACAAGGCAAGTGCCTGCACCAAAGTTGGTAATATTAATGCACTGCTCTGGCAGGTGCTGTTTCCAACCCAAATGCCTCATGAGGCTCCAGCGTTGCCTGCCAAACAACCACTGCCAGAACCACAGTCATCTTGGGAATCTCCCCTGTCTCCTGCCTCAGCTCTGCAGCCCTCTTGTGAAGGCTCAAGAGTGTTGGTTGGAGTAAGGGTGCCTTCTATCCTGCTCACCAACCCACAGTCCCTAACCAACTGCTTTGAAGAGTTCAAGGAGGTTGTGGCATGTCATAACCCAGATATTATTGTAGTCAGTGAAACGTGGTTTAGTGAAACACGTCCAGCTGTGCAGCACAACCTTGCTGGCTACAAGCTGTTTCATGATGATCGGGTGGGACGGGGGGGTGGAGTAGCTGTGTATGCACGGGAGAGCCTCAACCCACAGGAGGTGCATCTGAAGGCACCCCCTGAGCTGGAGTGTGTGTGGGTGGCAGTGGATGGGGGAATGGTGGTGTGTGGCCTGTATCATGCTCCCCGTGCCCCTACTGGACCTGCCCTCATGGACCAAATTGTCAATTCTGTGGTAGACATCCGAAGTCGCAGCCCGTCGATGATGTTTGCTGTGGCTGGAGACTTCAATAACTTGCCACATAATCGTCTGTGTGCCTGCTTGAATCTGACCAACCTAGTGCAGGAGCCAACACACCTCAACTCCACCATTGATCTAGTTCTTACAGACACTGCAGAGGCTTTTGACCAACCAAGGCTGCTGCCACCCATTGGCCGCAGCCAGCACAGCTGTGTGCTGGTGACTCCTAAAACCCACCAGGTGTGCTAGGTGGTATATGCATACTTCCTGTATGTTTGAATATTTCTAATGCATGTGGTTCCCTCATGAACATTCTCCCTTGCGTCAAGGACTAGTGACTTGCTGTCCCTTGGGGGGACTGAAATATTATAGGTGATCTGATACTAGTGCATTCATTCAAATAATTAAACAAAATTAACTCATGGAAAAGCATTTTTAAGTGCAGTAGGGAAACTGCTGGGCATAAAAAATAATGTTGATAAGTCTAAAATTCTTTATATTGCAGAAAGCAGATGCAGAACTCAGATAAAGTAACTTTGTTGATGATTATTTCCTTTCTGTGATTGGTTCACTTGAAGATTAACAAGAATTTACAATTTCAGCCATAGCAAACTAATACTGATTATATTTATATGATATGAAAATGAAGAACCTACTTTGTTTTAACAGAAATAAGCCACATTCATTATAAAAATATATCACTAAATTTGATAAAATAATAAATTACTAGCAAACAGCATAGGCAGATTACAGGCATGGATGGAGTCCCCATCTGGGGAGGGGACCATAAATATCCCCAGGTCGGACTGCCTTTCTGTCGATGGCCCTAAGTGTCTTGACACCCCCCTCAACTTTTTCTTCATTAACTTCTGCAACATTCGTGGTCTAAGATCTAATTTTCAATCTGTAGAACACCACCTCTCCTCTTCTAAACCTAATCTTCTTTTCCTCACTGAAACTCAGGTGTCTGAGGCAACTGACATTAGCCCCTTTTCTGTTCCCTCCTACTTTCTCTGTCCTTATTTTCGATCCAAAGCTGGATGCTGCGTTTATGTGCGCAATGACTTAACCTGCTCTCGTGCTCACGCTCTTGAATCTTCCGAGTTTTCCACCATCTGGCTACGACTACAAAGTCACTCTCATACTAAATTTATCTGTGCTGTATACCTCTCACCTAACTCCTCTGATTATAAGAAATTCTTTGACTACTTAACTTCCAAAGTGGAGCACATTCTGACCCTCTTCCCTTTTGCAGAGATCTCCATTCTTGGAGACTTCAATGTTCACCACCCTTCACTGACCATCCTGGTGAACTAGCCTACAACTTTGCTATCCTCCATGACCTAGAGCAATTGGTGCAACACCCTACTCGTATTCCTGACCGTCTTGGAGATACATCCAACATTCTTGACCTTTTCCTGACCTCTAATCCTTCTGCTTATGCTGTCACCCTTTCTTCTCCGTTGGGTGCCTCCGATCACAATCTCATATCTATATCTTGTCCTATTGCTCCGATCCCTCCTCAGGATCCCCCTAAGCGAAGGTGCCTCTGACATTTTGCCTCTGCTAGTTGGGGGATCTGAGGAGGTATTTTGCTGATTTTCCTTGGAATGACTACTGCTTCCATGTCAGAGACCCGTCTTTGTGTGCTGAGCACATAACAGAGGTGATAGTGTCTGGCATGGAGGCGTACATTCCTCACTCTTTTTGTCATCCTAAACCTTCTAAACCTTGGTTTAACACAGCTTGTTCTCGTGCTATACATGATAGAGAGGTGGCCCACAAAAGGTACTGAAGCCTTCCATCACCAGAATCTCATGCACTTTATATTTCTGCCCAGAACCATGCCAAGTCTGTTCTCCAACTAGCCAAAAACTCCTTCATTAACAGAAAATGTCAAAACCTTTCAAGATCTAACTCCCCTTGTGATTTCTGGTATCTAGCCAAAAATATCTCCAATAACTTTGCTTCTTCTTCTTTCCCTCCTCTATTTCAACCAGATGGCACCACTGCTATCACGTCTATTTCTAAAGCTGAACTCTTTGCTCAAACCTTTGCTAAAAACTCTACCTTGGACGATTCTGGGCTTGTTCCTCCCTCTCCTCCACCCTCTGACTACTTCATGCCACATATTAAAATTCTTCGCAATGATGTTTTCCATGCCCTCGCTGGCCTAAACCCTCGGAAGGCTTATGGACCTGATGGGGTCCCTCCTATTGTTCTCCGAAACTGTGCCTCCGTGCTTGCACCTTGCCTAGTCAAGCTCTTCCAGCTCTGTCTGTCAACATCTACCTTTCCTTCTTGCTGGAAGTTTGCCTATATTCAACCTGTTCCTAAAAAGGGTGACCGTTCTAATCCCTCAAACTACTGTCCTATTGCTTTAATTTCCTGCCTATCTAAAGTTTTTGAATCTATCCTCAACAGGAAGATTCCTAAACATCTATCACTTCACAGCCTTCTATCTGATCGCCAGTATGGGTTCCGTCAAGGCCGCTCTACTGGTGATCTTCTGGCTTTCCTTACTGAGTCTTGGTCATCCTCTTTTAGAGATTTTGGTGCAACTTTTGCTGTTGCCTTGGACATATCAAAAGCTTTTGATAGAGTCTGGCACAAAGCTTTGATTTCCAAACTACCCTCCTACGGTTTCTATCCTTCTCTCTGTAACTTTATCTCAAGTTTCCTTTCTGACCGTTCTATTGGTCACTGTTCTTCTAAATCTATTAACAGTGGTGTTCCTCAGGGTTCTGTCCTCTCACCCACTCTCTTCTTATTATTCATTAATGATCTTCTAAACCAAACTTCTTGTCCTATCCACTCCTACGCTGATGATACCACCCTGCACTTTTCCACATCATTTTATAGACGTCCAACCCTTCAGGAGGTAAACATATCACACAGGGGAGCCACAGAACGCTTGACTTCTGATCTTTCTAAAATTCCTGATTGGGGCAGAGCAAACTTGGTATTGTTCAATGCCTCAAAGACTTAATTCCTCCATCTATCAACTCGACACAACCTTCCAGACAACTATCCCCTCTTCTTCAATGACACTCAACTGTCCCCCTCTTCTACACTGAACATCCTCGGTCTGTCCTTTACTTATAATCTGAACTGGAAACTTCACATCTCATCTCTAGCTAAAACAGCTTCTATGAAGTTAGGTGTTCTGAGACGTCTCCGCCAGTTTTTCTCACCCCCCCAGCTGCTAACTCTGTACAAGGGCCTTATCCGTCCATGTATGGAGTATGCTTCACATGTCTGGGGGGTTCCACTCATGCTGCTCTTCTAGACAGGGTGGAATCAAAAGCTTTTCGTCTCATCAACTCCTCTCCTCTAACTGACTGTCTTCAGCCTCTCTCTCACCGCCGCAATGTTGCATATCTAGCTGTCTTCTACCGCTATTTTCATGCTAACTGCTCTTCTGATCTTGCTAACTGCATGCCTCCCCTCCTTCCGCGGCCTCGCTGCACAAGACTTTCTTCTTTCTCTCACCCCTATTCTGTCCACCTCCCTAACGCAAGAGTTAACCAGTATTCTCAATCATTCATCCCTTTCTCTGGTAAACTCTGGAACTCCCTGCCTGCTTCTGTATTTCCACCTTCCTATGACTTGAATTCCTTCAAGAGGGAGGTTTCAAGATTCATAAATTTTTGACCACTGCTTTGACCCTTTTATGGGACTGGCATTTCAGTGGGCATTTTTTTTTATTAGATTTTTGTTGCCCTTGGCCAGTGTCTTTCCTACATAAAAAAAAATAAATAAAAAAACAGTTCCAGACACACAGTTTGTGGATTTAGGCCAGCAGGGCTTAATCCTGTGACACCACCACTGGCTGACTAAAACACACCTGTAATATTTTTTTGTATATGGAGGGGCAATCAAAAAATTTCGTGGGGCATTGTCCTGCCATGCCCCCTCTTAAACTAGCCCTGCCATGCATGTTTGCTCATGATGTCCTGGATCATCTGATGGTAGCTTACCAGACTGCATGGTTTCTGGAATTCCCCCTGCACTGCTATCTATGAGAACACTCTGAACTATATTAAGTTTCCTTGGGTCTGTGTCAAAATACTTTATCAGCTATGTTCAGATCTCTGATTTTTTTTCCAGTCAGTTCATATTATTCTTAGTATGTTCAAACTCTTTTAGTTTACTTCTTATCATGAAACACGTACACATTTTACATCCTCCACCTAATCATCCTGATCCTCATCCACTTTATCCTGTGAACATTGTATTCCTTTTAGTGTCCAGGTTTTGCTAGCATAAGTATTACATCCCTGACACAAACCATGTATAAGAAATAAAGGCAATAATTGCCTTAACCTCCCCCATTCACTTTTAATTTTCATCATAGCAATAGCTATTGCATCACCTGCATAAACTCAATCTCCTTTACACATTCAAGGCATGTCTCTTACATCAGTATGACCCCTTCAGAGTCTTCCATTGTCTCCCTTAACTTTTTAACACTCCAGTATTCTATAGCTTATCTCTAATTCCACTACATGTCTTTTACACAACTCTCCTTGTGTGATAGGTATGGACACCTGTATTCAATTCCTGTTCCTAAGAATTTCCCTAAAAGGGATTGCTGCAGTGGAAATAACCATTTATTACTGCCCTTGTATGATATAATTGTATATTTTCTCTTGTCATACATATTCCAGCATTCTGTTCTATTTCATGTGAGGTACTTTAGTACCCACAACATCAACATTCATTGGTAGGACCACTAATTAGTTTAAAGCCTAACTTTTATATCACCCATTGAAATATTTCTCTTGCATGCCAACTGATAATGCAAGCTACAACAATAGCTCCACATTGATCATAGCTTCTTCCAGGGTGCAGGAGTCATGGACCTCAACTTACCCAATGTCCCTGGACAGCCAGTCCATCCCCAACCAGGGATGGCTGCAGGTGGCTTTAATATCCCTCCCTGTGGTCCACCACCACCTGCTGATGCTTCTGCTGATGTTCTTCCTGAGAAGATCAGTAATAACATGCAGGTGTGTGTGTGTGTGTGTGTGTGTGTGTGTGTGTGTGTGTGTGTGTGTGTGTATGAGACATAAGTAAGAGAAAGAAATGAGGATGGACTTCCATTCAGAATTTTGATCTTGTGAATTGTTAATAAGACTTGCAGTTGCCCTTTTTGTTGCCCTTGGCCAGTGTCCTTCCTACATAAAAAAAAAAAAAAAAGTTTAGACCAAAATACTGAATGGTACATGTATTGATGTTCATCTTGCTGGGGACGTGTAGGATTGGGGAGAAGCTTTTTGACTCCTATCCCCAGTGTGGGCCTCTTCCTTACCACATGCATACTTACCTGCACCACAGCTTTTCTCTGGCAACTTTTCACTTGCACCTTTGTTCTTGTAACCTTGCTGCTTGAACACTGTCTATGTGCTACCTGAAGTGCCTTCACAGAGTCCATTTCAGTATTATCCTTAAGACATTGCACTCATCCATGTTTATGAATGATGTGATATTAATGTGATGCATGCACCTCCAGATTGCTCAATCTCCAATGCAATTAAGGCAGTGAAAAATAGTAATTCAAATTGAGTACTACCTTTGTCGTGAGATGAATGAACCTTCAATTTTGCTGTTGTTATAGTCATCTCAACTGCCAATGAAAAACCTTTCTCATATCTCATCCTCACTTGTGTGGGTTCCTCAAAGCTGAACAGTGCTAGAACCAGTGTAGATATGAGCATTTCTCTCATACCAGTATTTATTTATTTATTTATTTATTTATTTTTTTCCTTATTTGGTTGTCGTCCATGAGGCACTGAGATATAGAATACATGCCTATATTCCCTTTATTATAGAATGCAACAAAAACTGATGAGAGCAATACAATGAGAATCTTTCCTTCATGAACTTTGTATCATCTAAATACAAGAAAATTGTAAATGAGACCATATTAATGTATTACTAAGCATGTTATGAAACTGCATGTAATGAGGTAATTCAGAAAACCAAGGACATCCGAGTGTAATGGATCAGAAATGTAGTAATGAACAAAAAGTAAAAGCTTCAAATGCTTCAAATCATCCCACCCTAAGATGTTTAATTATAGAGACTCAGAATTTTGAGAATAATACTACAATTGGGAGGTCATCTTATATTAATTGGCATGTATTTCACTCCATGATCCTTTATATAATTTCCTACCTATAGTTTATAATGTTTCATTACATGTCACCCAAATATACATCATTGTACACTCACATGTTGAGTGAAGGTGTATTTATTCATTTATTTTTCAAAATATTTGCATATTTGTAATGGTCTGACTGCCTTCTAGACTAAAGAAGGCACCACCAGTCATGCCTCACACACCACACTGACCTCCCTTATCCCTTGTCGCCTTTAGGATTTTAGTGGGACTGGGCAGTGGAATGACCCAATGGGAATGAAGAATTCCCCACCTCCTTATTCATCCATCCCACCCATGGGCCACACCAGCAACACTATCCCTACCCCCAATGCTCCATACCCCAGCATGCCTTATGCTGGCGGCCAGCAGGGGCCCCGCCCTCAGTTCCCTCCTGATGTTCTCACGGGAGGAGAAAACCTCAAGGTAGTTTTTTTGTTGTTGTTATAGTAGCAAGAAAGTTAAATGCATGTAGGTTTCTTAATTGCCCATCATCTATCTGACCTCATTACTATGGTTTGTCAGAAATTTAATCATTATGCTTAAAAGTAAACTTTTAAATTTGTGATTTAATTTTCGTTGCATGTGTGTACAAGTATTAGATATCAAATTAGTTTACATTGCATGTCCTAAGTCTTTAGTAAATGTTTATAGTCTACACACATGTTGCATACCTACAGGCATCAAGTATTGTTAGGTTTTCATTCTTGTTGTTCAGTAAAAATTGGAGTGGAAGCAATAATAAATGTTATTGAATGAGAACCAGTATATAAGATGAAGTAATTTTTGACCAGAAGTTCTCTTTAATGTTTACTCAAATCATATTACAAGTGTTATTTTTGTGAGACATTTCCTAGAATCTATTGATAAATGCTGTTTGTAATTTTTTTTTAGTCAGAATCTGAGCCACTGCCCTAGATACTTGGTGATAACTTTTGTCTCCCATAAACAGGATGGGGAGCAACCTAAGCCAGCACCACGCTCCAAGTTTGGAGAGGGTGGGTCAGACTTCACTATGCCTGACCTACCCAGTGTTCCTGATCTCCCAGGCACAGCTACCCTGCCAGACCCACAGGAGAATAAGGATGACATAGACTTCGATGACCTCACCAAAAGATTTGAAGATCTCAAGAAGAAGAAGTAAAGAACAAAGGCAGTGCTGTTTCATGCTGGGCAAAATCTGCATCTCTCAGACACACATACACACTTAAACATGTTAGATAAGCTGTGAATAGTCATGGACAGTTGGGGCTGTTAAAACTAAATGACTTTGTGATAGACATTTTTTAGGGTATGAATGTGTATAAATTATAATTATATATATATATATATATATATATATATATATATATATATATATATATATATATATATATATATATATATATATATATATATATATATATATATACTAAAAATATTTAATGTCATGATCCTATTATTAACTTTCTTCTAAATATTTAGTATATGATGATTTTTAAAAGAACTTTGAAGCACTTTTCTAGGATGTGCTTTTACTACCATATATTTTGGCACATAAGACAACTTTCAGATAAGACAACCCTAAAATTTCAGTCTGAATTTAATGGTTTTAGCTGATATTGGTGGTATAAGACAACACCCAAACTACCAAACCATCTGTGGTGAAATTTAGGTCAGTGAGCACCAGACAACTGAGATAGTGATATACGAGTACAGTGAATAAAATACCTTGAATGTATTACCAGTAATAAGGTACCATCATATTCAAGTGCAAAACTAAACCTAAAATAAAATTCCCACCAGGTGTTTTTGTACATTTTCATGAAAAGGATAGATGGACAAAGATGGTGTAAAAATATGTGTGGTATGATCAGTTTTCCTAAACATAGACAAACCTTTCACCTTTCACTGCCTGCGTGTATTAGGCTGTTGGCCATAATCTTTTTCTTTATATTATGTTTTGATTAGATACACCAACATTCTTGAATTTTTTTCTCAGTACATGGACTTCATCCCTTTACAACATTGCAAACTGAAGAGATTCTTCATCTCCTCAGTTTGCTTTCTTTTGCTGCTTGACTTGGGGTTCCATGCTTTGAAGACTTTCATATAGTTGCTTCTCCAACTTTAGGAAAACTGGGGAATATTTGCACAGCCTCCTGCTTTGTCCGTTAGTATACAATGCCAGCAGAGGATTATAGTTGTACTACATTAAATTTTCTTTATACACTTTTCAGTGGGATTATGTTTCATTGCATTTTCTAAAAACGGATTCCCAAAAGTTGTAATATAAGGTTGTTGCTTATTTACGATGGTATTTTACATAAAACTTTAAGGTCATTGTTTTTCTATCCGATGTATAGGACAACCTAGCTTTTTGTGTCTTTTTAAGATGATTCAAGTGTCGTCTTATATGCCAAAATATATATATGTGTGTGTGTGTGTGTGTGTGTGTGTGTGTGTGTGTATATATATATATATATATATATATATATATATATATATATATATATATATATATATATATATATATATATATATATATATATATATATATATATATATATATATATATATATATATATATATATATAGACACACACACACACACACACACACACACACATACAGTGGTGATTTGATTATGGTGCTGCTATCCTGTCGCATATGTCTGATCTTAACTAAGGCACAAGGTTATACTTTACAAAAACACCTGATTTATTAATTGTTAACATTAGTGTCATGGCAGTGTGCATGATTGAACATGTTTGTAGATTCATTTACCATTCAGAAAGTTCACTTTGTTTTGCAATACATGTGAGGTGAACCCCGACAATGGGAGCATTTGTTTTAGGGCTATACAGTTGATGTCAAAGATGATGCACCATGGGGAAAATGAACATCATGCAGTTATTCCTATCCTTAAATTCTACATAATTTCAAATATATCTGTTAATCAATATTTTATTGGGTTTCCAAGTCTCCTAAGACATTCCTGCAAGTAATGAGGCTCAGAATCAGCTAATGTATGCGTAAACTCAACTAATGTTCATTCCTTGCTATATATAGCCAACATTACAGATCCCACAAATCAACCCTATAACTGTTTTGATAATGTATTGTAAGGCATGTTGTATGCCTGAAATTAATTATAAAAAAAATTTATTATATTTTTGTGAAAAAAATGTCAAATATGAGCTTTCAGCAAAGTCCATAACGACACATCAAGAATTAATATTTCTGGTGGTGTAGCATCTACAGTCCTAATGCAAACCCTCCCATTGCTGTTCTGATGAGATGTACAGACACCAAAGTATTATGGAAAGTAGGAGAACAAAGGCTTATTTCACTTCATGTTCAGATGATTTTTCAGTATATTTATGTAGTTGTCAAATTGTACAGTAATTTGAAATACAGCAATAATTTTTTTTATTTTGTTTACAATTCATAAATGACTATCGAGGAGCTGACAGTAAATATAACGAAGCAAATTATTAAGATAAGGGAGACTGGCTAGTTTTAACTACTGCTGATGGTTTGGAAGAATAATGCTACCTTATCTCTTGTGCCATGTAAAAGCCAACTGAAATTTGGAGAGTGAGGGGACAGATTCCTTATTTTTAATCTCCACAGTGAGACAAGATCTGGACTACCTCTATCTTTTCAGGGGAGATCTCAGCTTCATACATACAGGTATATACATCTATACGAGATAGAAGGCTGAGATCACCCATAAAGTGAGGATATAATACAGAGAAAATTATCCCAATCCTCTCTGTTTCTTTTAGTTGTCTTTTACAATGCACTGGGAATACCATGGGAATATTCTTTCAACCTGGTTCTGGAGTGTGTGGCCAGGTTACCCCCTTTCCCACTGAGGTTAGTTAATGTTAAATGTTGTAGCGAATACAGTGAAATCAGAGATTTTATGGTGTTTCATGAAGCAAATGGTTGTGAACCGTCCAGAATTTTACACTTCAGGTCATGATGATGCATAAGTAACCATAGAGTATCACCTCACAAGTTTTCAAAGAAAGAACAACAGATGTGATTTTTGTTGTTGAGTGAGGTGAAACACTTCACTCATTTTAATGTGTGGAAAGAAAGGATGGTGGATGAACTTGGTATTTTTCAGGAGTGAGCTGAAAGGGAACATTTGAAGAGAAAAGTCAGTCAGTGCTGACAGATATATCTTGTTCTGAAATACCTGATAGACACAGTAGCTCCACTGGCACTTGGTGACAAGTGATGCAAACTATCTCTCCACTTTGTGTTAAAAGTAATGCACACTATTGCTGGACCTTCAGGATAGTAGTAGTAGTAGTCTCCTGCTTCATGGATGACTGAGGTGAGATTAGTGGTGATGATGCACATAGTTACTCTTTTCTGGTCAAAACCTCTTCTGAATGAACATAGCTTGTGTATGAGTAAAACTTGAGTGTTAATGTGCATACCTCTGTTGAAGTACATGTGATAATATTTTAATCAGGGTCAGAAGAAACCTGAGGTGTGAATCAGGACTAACTCTGCTTCATTTACTATAGACAAAGATCCACCAGTGTTTGTGATGGATTACTGCTATTGTACCATCCCATATTATTTAATTTGATTTGCAAGGTCATACAATTAAAACAATAAAGTGATTCGGCACCTTTTTAATGTATGAGCAACTTAAAGTAGTCAGTACAATGAAATGTACACTTTTTTTTATCTTATTTAACTTTAATAAATGCATCATAGATAGGGACAGGTAAGATGATGGAAACAATTTGTGCTAGGTACTCAGACTGATGTAATCAAACAGCAGAATCTATTCTCTCAGTTCTGTTGACATTTAACAGATGAATTGATAAGCTGAGCTTGCATTTAGCATTGATCATACATAACTAACATTAATTTTGAAAACCCATACTTCAATGCAATTGTGGTTAGCAAGTTCTTGGGAATTAATATTGCTTGACCAAATGCATCTCACATCTGACCAAAAATATGCTTGAGGTCTAATTATTCAAGTAGCTTATGGTGTAATTGCCTTTCTAGTTTTGTACTGGCACATGTCTACACCTCATGAATCCATGTATCTTATACTATACAACATACGAAGAAAACTGCAAGTCTGTCAAATTTGCAAGATGTTTACATTCAACTAACTTTAAATGCTGAGTCTACTATAACTTTGTTTTCCTAAAGAAAACCAAAAACCAAAGTTGTATTAATGCAAATGCAGGTGAGCTTTGCATGGCTTGGACAGCTGGCAACTTATGAATAAGGAAGAATGACATAGTTACATAGATACAGTTACATACATGCTGAATTATATTCACAGAAATTTCTGAGCTATGAGCACAGCAAATACCAAGTGTGTTAATGGGGTTAAGGAAGAAAGGAGGATTTAGTGCCGCTTGGTTGCCAGTGTAAATCTTGTGCCTTTGTTTATATCATAAGGTGAACCTTATACATGCAGTGAACCTTTTATACAGTAAAATATTATTCTTGTTTGTGCTTCAGTTATGAAACAAGGTGAGACCTTCATCCAGAATTCCAAAATTTCAAAATCTCAGAAAATTTTATTTTTCTTTATATCTTTAATTTCATATTTTCTTGCCAGTTTGACTGTATATCAGAATTTTCATTGACATATTTTACTTGCAACATGTATGGTATTTTTAGTTTATGGTAGGCTTTCTGGAACTCTACCATAAGGAAAGGTGTGTTTGTGTGTTTTCTGAATGTCCAGAAAAATGTGAAATCTGGAACACTTTTGATCCCAAGCATTCTGGATAAAGTATTCTGAGCCTGTATTCATTAAATTGTTCAGAATCAGTCATCAGGGTATTGAGAAGGTTATACAATATTTTTTTTGTGTAAAAAGTTGTGTGTGAAAAAAACAGTTCATGTTCCTACCAGTGACCTTGATTTGGAGATGGATAAACTTAAGCAAGATTGTTTAGGATAATAATCCTTATCTAATAGAGTCCATTTATTTCAATGTGTAGCCAATCCTTACTCTTCCATTGTAGCATAAGAACAACATTCTTAACTTTAGATAATATATAATACAATGTTAATACCTTTTTATGCGTAGCGTCCTCAGACACTAGTTAACTTCACCTTATTGTGTAAGGAAGTGGTCTAATTCCTACTAATATTAATTTACAAATGCATCTCCACAGTACTATCTGGTGTCAGAACTAGACACTATAATTGTTTTAATGCAAATGGAAACTACAAATTCAAAACATTACCTTTTTGCAAATGCAACTATATTTTGATCAATAATAGTTGATTTTACAAAGTTTGGAAATTTCCTGAATGGGATAATAGAAATTATATACATAATAAAATACAGGGTTCAACGTGAGTTTCTGCAGTATTGCTAGAGGTGAAAGTACAGGTTATTCTAAATTATAAAATACAGGGTTTAACATGAGTTTCTGTAGATATTGCAAGAGGTGAAAGTACAGGTTATTTCTAAGTTGAAAATGTTCTATGCACATAAGTGCTTTGAGACATTGTTTAGTCATGATATGAAATTCAAGTGTGGGCGGGCAACAAACGCAACAGCCAGGCTGGGCAGGTATCCTTGGCAGAGTGTGTTGATGTGGATGTCCGTTGGTGAAATCGTAAATTATTCAGACGATTTCTACAAATTTTGGGGCTTTACAGTATCCCATAATGAAATGAGTGGTATTAATAGACAGGTGATTTATTGATAAACATTACCCAAGGTTAGTATGGTTGTAATCAATGAAAATAATATGCTTTGTGGCACCATGACTGCCTGGGCAGGGAGTAGGGAGGAGCAAAGCTAGGAACAAATCTGCTAGTTGCCAGTCAGTCACACTCAGTTTCTTGCTGAAATAGTGACAGGGAATATGTTTAGATTGTATTGCATAAGTTTGAGAGAAAAACCACTGCCAGCAATGCCACACACAGTAATATGGAGTATGTGGACATGCTGTTTCTCTGCCATGGTTACCCGTCCAGCCTGGTCATTGTGAATGTGTTACCTGCCCACATCTGAATTTCATACCACAACTAAACAAAGCCTCAAAATGCATATCTGCATTGAACATTCTCCACTTAGAATAACCTGTACTTTCCACCTCCAGAAATATCTGCAGAACTCTGAGTTACACCCTGTATACTTTATAATCTTATGATAGTAGTGTATCAAACTTTTTTACTTTTTATTTATTTATTATTATTATTTTTATTTTTATTTCATTTCATTTCATTTTTATTAATTTTTTTACTACAAAATGAGCAAATTTGTGGAGAGATTTGTATTGGCTGAATTACATCTGCAAATGTAAAACTACTAACTTGTAGGCAGTTTGTTGCAAACATAATGACACAGCCATTAACAGAATTTGCAGTTTGCAGTGGCCAACTCTACCTGCTGTGCTGTTGCAATGATGAATGAGTATATACGTGATATCACAACTGTATCAGGCTGACAAAAATTATATACATTTTTATATTTTGGTATGGCACTCATCTCTTTTATTTCCATAGTCCTGGGATACTAATACTACTCTTCTCTTCAGGTTTTCCTAAGGTTAAAAAATAATAGTAAATAAATTAAAATGAGATTAGCTTCCAAACAGATGATATTAATTTTACTGAGGTGTCATGGAAGTTATAATCAGCAGTGCACATAAAACAGATGTATTTACAAATCTAGTAATCTTGACAAACCCAAGCTACAAAGAAGAGCATGTGAACATAACATGACAGAGGACAGCAGCTCAGAGCAGCATGCCAGTCTTTAGTTCAGTGGTTGTTTAGTAAATAGCTGATGTTCCTTAAGAGCTGTAAGATAATGCCACACAGAAGCTTTTCTTCAGCTCACTTGTTTAAGACTCGTTGTTAGGGAATTAGCAACATGTCAAAATGGAGAGAGAGAGAGAGAGAGAGAGAGAGAGAGAGAGAGAGAGAGAGAGAGAGAGAGAGAGAGAGAGAGAGAGAGAGAGAGAGAGAGAAATCACAAATATAAAGATGTTAACTGAAGAAAAAACAATAAAATGAATAAAAAAATAAATAAAAGTTGAATGATGTGCCTGCTTTTAAGGGGTCATGGAAAAGCAAAGACAATCATGACTAAAAAGAAAAAGTAATGGGATCTTAAGGTGCATGATAGCCTCAACAACATAAAAGATGTTAGCATAATAATACGTAATAACAATATTGGTATATGTGAAGTACAGGAAAGAATAATTGAAATACAGATAGTGGAACATGCAGCAATGGATAGGCATTACACCAGAGTAAGCCACCTGTATGTCAACAATTTCATATGACAACAAAAATTAGTATGAGGTCAGCAAATAATGATTCTTAAAGGTCATTGTGTTCAAAGTTTATCTCATTTGGTGCCTGAAGTACACCTTACAAGAAACTAAATATATATACACTATGAGGTAAATAAATAGTGAATGATGCATGCAGAGTAAAGCTGCAAGGTTCTTTATGGAAGAAAAAATAATGTCCACTTATATCCTTGATGATCAAGAAATACCCAGATATTAATGGTAATAATAATAGTATGACAAAAATGACACTGACTCCCTCTTTAAAGAGAGTCACTGCAAATAGTAAAGGTAAAACATTTGAAGGAATAAGTATGAATGTTGTATGATGCAGATATTACACAGAGAGAACAGTCTTGAGACATCTACTAAATATGCTATATAACTAAATACATAAAGTAATTACAGCACTTCAGCTGCCAATCAGTAGCATGCCTCTTATTTGTTGTTGGCTGCATTAATTGGTGAGACCTGAGGCAAAATTTGAAAAAAACAAACAAACCCTGTCTCTTCCATGATGGGTAAAGAATTTCTTTAATGACCAACTTTTTCTTTTTTAACTGGAAATTAAACCCCATTTAAATTTAATAATTAATCCCACAAATTAAATCAACTGTTTGATAAAAATTTCTATGAATTCAAATGAACACTGAGAACAGCTAAAATTTTAATTATAACTAATGATGCAATACCTTAAATATGAAGTTGAAAAGTAGCATCCACACTCACTCTCATCTGTATTCAATTTTGTGTAAGAAGTAAACATCTCAGCAATCAACACCAAAATTATATATATTACTGTATTCACTTTAGGTATCAAATAACATTTTTGTGTACCAGTACCTATATACCGGATTGACATCCATGTGAAGAGGATAGCCAAGACAAGATCCCAGACTATACTCACAGTCACATTAGTACAAGCAATAATGACAATTCATCTGTCTATATGGCAGAATGACATCTTCCTTAAAGGGAGGTAACCAAAACAAGCTGTGTACTACATAAGTTCCCTATCACATTCACAGGTATTCCCTCACATCTTTGCCTCAAGACCTTCATGGTGACAGGACAAGTCCCTACATTGTGTGTAGGTTAGTTGTGCAGCAATGATAACTTGCATGTGTCAATAGATGTCATTAGTTTTGTACTAAAGCATGCATTCACACTAATATTAATTGTTTAGCTTTCACACCAGCCATCTTTAAGAGGTAATGTACAGAAATATAATTAATTTATGATGTATGAGATTAATTCACATTTCTTTGAAGATAATTAATTTCTCTTTTAATAACTTAAAATATGAAAACTACAGAAATCAATCAAGTACTGCTAAAACCTATAAACTAGCAGTGAGGGTGTGTGAGAGAACTCAACAGGAAAAGGAGTGCACCAGAATGTAGTCTGGCTGCTGTGCTGGCACATGCCCATACCCGTTTACAATCTACCTGGCATGAAAGCGAAGCAGGTCTCTATCACTCACAGGAGCTTGTCTGTCACCAGGATTGGTCGTGCCCGCTCTAGAATGTCCATGTCAGGGTCTAGGGCGCGGCCTAGACCTTCCAGCACGAATATTGCCAAGACCACTGCACTAAAGGCAGATTCAAGCCGTACCTTGTGTTTGAGCAGCACACCCAACACCTGCTGCAGCAATACACCAACATCCACCTGCAACAATCATCGGTGGTTAATAGAGGGCACACCAACAACCCAATAAGTGGCAATTAAGGGGGACGTCTGGTATAATGGGTTTTTGCCCTTCTATTTTTTTTTTTACACAAAATTTTGCACAGTGGTAAGTCATAACATTTATAACACTGTTATGCTTTTTTTTATATTCTAAAATTTTCAAAAAATTAAGATTCCTTTTCAAAATCCTAAAACTAAAACTTTTTATATAAAAATTTTTACTCATCACTAATTTTGAGATAAAAATTTTCTTGCAACTTTCAAGTTATGGGAAATTTTGACTTCATGAAGATTTTTCATATATATAACAGTTAATTTAAAATTATAAATGCATACATTTGTAGATTTTAGTCCATTCTAACAATCCTGAAGGTTTGATGGGAATCTAAGAAATGACTGAGCTTTTGGCATTTATATTCTTAAAAATGTTGTTTTGAGATACGGGCTCATAAACACCTGCACTACTCATCATTCTTTCATTAGTCATCACTACTCTACACTGTCTGTGTTGCTACATCATTTCTTCATATTTGTATGTTAGAAAATGTTAGAAAATACTTTGAGAAGTGATATTTTTTGCTTGAATAGCTCTTAGTTTCCACCCCACACCTTTCTGTGGCATGGTATTACCTTATCATAACCCAAGTATTTCAGAGCTGCCATGCTTCTCATTATTGCCAGATTTCCCTCAAAAGCCATCACTTTCATATTCATCTTTGTATGCCTGGACATCCTCAGAAATGTTGGAAATAGGATGAGATAATCACATGGTGCCTCCAAGGAATTGACACATATCCTCTCTCAACTAAGGCTGGCAAGTCACTGAAACTCACAGCAAGACACTGAGCTGAAAATACCACTCATTCCCCCTTTAATATACTTCACATCTCATCTCTAGCTAAAACAGCTTCTATGAAGTTAGGTGTTCTGAGACGTCTCCGCCAATTTTTCTCACCCCCCCAGCTGCTAGCTCTGTACAAGGGCCTTATCCGTCCATGTATGGAGTATGCTTCACATGTCTAGGGAGGTTCCACTCATACTGCTCTTCTAGACAGGGTGGAATCAAAAGCTTTTCGTCTCATCAACTCCTCTCCTCTCTCACCGCCTCTCTCACCGCCGCAATGTTGCATATCTAGCTGTCTTCTACCGCTATTTTCATGCTAACTGCTCTTCTGATCTTGCTAACTGCATGCCTCCCCTCCTTCCGC
This sequence comes from Scylla paramamosain, assembly GCF_035594125.1. Taxonomy (NCBI): domain Eukaryota; kingdom Metazoa; phylum Arthropoda; class Malacostraca; order Decapoda; family Portunidae; genus Scylla; species Scylla paramamosain. The sequence goes on from NC_087161.1 coordinate 17,607,551, forward strand.
GGCCTCGCTGCACAAGACTTTCTTCTTTCTCTCACCCCTATTCTGTCCACCTCTCTAACGCAAGAGTTAACCAGTATTCTCAATCATTCATCCCTTTCTCTGGTAAACTCTGGAACTCCCTGCCTGCTTCTGTATTTCCACCTTCCTATGACTTGAATTCCTTCAAGAGGGAGGTTTCAAGACACTTATTCATCAATTTTTGACCACTGCTTTAACCCTTTTATGGGACTGGCATTTCAGTGGGCATTTTTTTTTATTAGATTTTTGTTGCCCTTGGCCAGTGTCCTTCCTACATAAAAAAAAAAAAAAAAAATGTTACTCCCCCAAAAATCAATTTCACCAATTTTTGTAGTTTTTTGGAAAAAAGACACTACCGATGTAAACAAAAACATGTGGCTGAGTATGGGGCCTTTAAATGGAATTTAAACAAAGTATTGCATGTTTCACTATAAATCTTTGTGAAATAATAGGGAATGTGTATGCCTACTTTATATATATATATATATATATATATATATATATATATATATATATTTTTTACAACAGGCCATATTTTTCATATTTTTTGTCTCCCAACCAGACATCTCCCTTAATCACCACTGAAACTTGGTTAGATGTGAGAAATGCACAACAACCATGTAGGAGTTTCATTACAAATGTCAGCATATACTCAAATGAGCATCACATTACTGTGCTGTATATGAATTCAAATAATGAATAAAACTATTCTAAATATGATGCACTGTGGACTGTCATTGCATAATTAACATGAGGTGTGGTGATGGCACTCACTTGGGACAGGGACACAGTACTCTCCCGAGCTGCCTGGACAAGACCGTCCACATCCTCCTTGAAAGCCTGATGGTCAGCACACTCATGCTCGCTGTGCTCCAGGAACAGTTCAGCCACCGACTCCCCCTGCAGTGCAGGACAGAACAAAAACAATGGCTTAACATCAAAACTCAAGACCCAAAACCTTGAAACTGTCTTGAGCTAATACTGCTAAAAAATAAATAAATAAAATAAAAATAAATAAATAGATAAATAAATGAATAAATAAATAAATAAATAAATAAATAAATAAATAAAAATATCAGCAATTCTAGTAAAAACAAATAAAGCCACACCACCAATATCTTTTCCCTCTCCTGAGGGCTTGTTGTGTTCTTACATCTCCAATGACGACTTGCTTGAAAACAGCTCGGATTCTAGCCAGATTCTGTTCAGTGAGTCTGGAGGTCACACCACAATCAAGAAAGCAGATGCGTAGTGGGTTGGGGTCTGGCTGCACGTCCATCACAAAGGTGTCACAGCCAATGTCCACCATCATGACCCTCACCTGATCCCCAGTGGCAGTCCCTGAGGTGATGTTCTGCACCAGTAAGTTACCAGGATGCAGGTCCCCATGCACCAGGTTATCCACAAATACCTGAGGAGGACAATGTTTATGTCCCTAAAATTCTTCCCTTCAGTTTCACTTGTTCATCATCATTATTGTCATGCTCAATGCCTGGTCTCCTCTGTATGGGATCCATCATATATGAAAATCTCAAAAGCATTTAGGCTCAGAAAGGAAGAAGTCATTCAATAAAGCAATGTACTCCTCCCCTGCTCCATCAGGGCATCCTGTGGACAGGAGCTATCATAGAAAGCTACTGTGAGTGAGTCCTCAAGTCAAAATTAATAACAGTTTAAACAAATATACAGTCACACACCATTTTCAGCAGGGCATCCACACCAATCTCTGCTAGGCGCTTCTTGAGCTGGCTTGTGTCACTCTCCTCTGGTGCCCTCATCACATCCAGCATAGCCTCCCCTTCCTCAAAGGTCTCCACTAATACCTACATACACAAGATGAGTCACTACAATGTGGTTAGCTCAGAAACAAAATAAATACTTATGAGTATATTTACTGGCAATATTTGTTCCCGAGTCTTACTGGATTAGTTGTTATGTAATGAAAATTAATTAACCCCTAAAGGGCAGGTGGCATCTACAGTTGATGCAATGTAGAGGGCTGGTGGCATCTATAGTTGACCTACATTTTGTGGGCTTAATTTCAAATTTCCATGTGAGTTTTTGAGCCAGCAAACATCCAAAGCAAACATGAAATGACGTGTCAATCAGTCAAGTTGTGAGCCGCCATCTCACACGGCTGGCACCACTTGCTCACATTCACCCTCACCCTCATCTACATCTGCTGCTCCAACACCTACATCTACTGCAACACCTTCTACACCTGCTGTTGCAACACCTCCTACATCTGCTCCTGCTCCCCCTGAAGAATATGCTGCTGCCAAGACGCGTCACTACTGACAGACCTTGGGTTTGGTGCATCTGCGCACACTTTGGAAGGTCTGGACACTCAAGAGGCCAAAAGAAAAAGCCCCGGGGAAAAGGAAATGAAGAAGCAAGAAGCTCCCACTGAAGAATACAGGCCAAGAGACTTATAGAACAACACACACACACACACACAGGTGCCAGTAAGAAATATTATGGTGATATTATCCTTGTCATTCATAAATAAAGTTAAGCTGTTATCAAAGCTGTTTTCTATTCTGTAAAATCCTATAAAAATCATAATTTTTCTACAATAGCTGCATCTAAACAAATATCTCAAAGCTGCAATTATTGTACTTTGCAGGAAAATGACTCCATTAGTTTTGAACATAATAAAAAACAAGAACTGTTGAAAAACAAATGGATGGTAAACATTTTACTCATATGTTTTTTACTAACTGAACAAACACCACCGATATAATTTATTGAAGGAATAAAAAAGGGAGAATTTTGGGACACATAAAATGGTGATCTTGAGAATTTTTTGCACAACAATGGTGAGACATATAAAAAAAACTATATGAGCAATTTATAAATCTGGATTTCAAAAGTAAAACTACTCAATATTATAGAAATTGCGGGAACATAAAGGTCCCCATTTAGGTCATCAAAGAAAAAAAAATACCTCAGAATAATTAGATTAATATGAGTGTACCTTCCACTAGTACCAGGCAGCACCTCCCCCTAAATGAACTTGTGGGCTAATATCACAGACCAGAATTAACTTCAGACCAAAGGCCAAAAACAACTACACATACACAACCAATGTAAACACATTCTTTCAACTAGCAGTGGGCCATGACTGTACACACTACATCAACTAGGTTACTAGTTATTATGTGGTGTTGCATTCAGTTTTAAGAAGCCTTTTACCATTTTGTTTTGGGAGAATGTCAAGAGATGACACTGGCCAAGCATTTACTGCTGTTGCATTAAGTATTGGTCTTAACAATGGCATTTATGAAATTTCATGGGTCCTTGTGATCTTCTACAATGGCTTAGGAGTGTCTTTAAATCTGCAAGAAACTCAGTGACTTCACTACAATCTTTTGACTGGTGATGTCTTGTAGACCAAAGTCAGCAACTCAAGAGCTGAAAAAGAAATACTTTATTCTAAGTAGTCATCTGATCCTTCTAACTAGTCTTGTCCATTTAAGTTGTGAACACAACCTTCTTTGGCCCCACCTTTGATGTCACATAAGGTCTCAGTGGCCGAGGAAACTTAATGAAGGGGACATCAGCAAAGTTTTCAGAGAAATTTTCCAGGTTATGAGCTTCAACTCTCAAGTCAATCTGAAATTAGTAAAATATCAAATAAGAATCAATGGCTTTTGGTGAAAACTGAAACTAAAGCACTGATGGCATGCATGTGAAGATCATCACTCTCACTGCCTACACTGAAATACTGAGAAGAGGACTGCAATGGATTCAGATTTAGAATATAAAACATCAGCCAGAGCAGAATAGCAAAATCAACACATATGTATCTCTGTAAAACATGTAGTTTGTCATCATTTGTGATCAGAAACACTCATTTAGTTGCATCTTGATTCAGTCAACAGTACAATGCATACCACAGCAAATGTAAGATGCTATCCAGGTCAGATCTTACCTGTGCTGCCAAGACTTGGCCAAATTCCTCTACACACTGAGGGAGGGAGAGCCACCTGAGTGGAGGAACCAGGATGGTAACGAAGCTGGCACATGCCTTTAGGATTCTCAAGTCTCTCCTGAGATATGGGAAAAAAAAAAAAAAAAATGAAATGCAATCTTTCTGAAGCAGCAGAGCATAGGTATAAAAATGTTACTGCCCATCACTCTTATCTGACTGACTTAACATACAACACTATCACTCCTACAGCTCCTAAGGGAATGCTATGACAATGATCTTAAATGATTGCTTCTGAAATGTCTAAACTAAATGCAAACAACATATGACATTATGATGACTTGCAAATGAATTATTTATCAGGCTATTAAAAAATATGAATGGAATTTAAAAAATTAATATTTGAATATTCTCCCTCTTCCAAAGGCAAAGTCAGTGGTAACCTAAATATGAACTGATGAACAAACCCCATGTGAGAAAAGTAACACACCTAAATGTCTCAGCAATGCTAGGATGCAGCACCTTGACAGCCACTGGTACAAGGCCCTCCATGTCCTCAAGCGGTCCCTCACTCACTGGTAGGGACTTGTCCAGCTCTGCCTCCTGCCATTCCTGTACCAAGAGAAGATTGCCTGATTTCACTTGCTACTGTGTTCATGATACAGCCTTCAGCACATTGAGAACAATTTTATACTTCACTAAAGCAAAAGTCTAACAAAAAATACCATATATGAAGTCCTGTGAATTGAACTAGATCGTATGCCCTCATTAACTAAAGAAAAAATTAAAGCAGGCACATGCTGGTCAGTAGACTCAATAGTTCAGGCAACTATTTGATTATCTATATTTTTTGTAAAGGTTTAAAGGCCAGACAAAGAAAGAGATGCTATAGATACTTAAGCTCTTAGGTGGCCTGTGGAAGCAAGAACTATTCCCTTACAGCTAACCCTCCCTATGCTCTGGTGCCAAATATGAGTGATGTGGTGGAATACATATAAGAAAAGACTACCTCTCCAGGATGAAGGGTACAAAACTTGACTTATACCTAGTACCAAGGACTACTAGGTAGCACATTACCTATCAGTCTCATCCTACCTAGGGATAAAATCTGGGATTTCTCTGCTGTGTACTTAGTATACTATTATGATAAACAATACTTCATTAATATTAATCTGCCCATCTATTATGATGCTTTTACATGAATCTAAACAAACACCACTAGAAAACATGTTAACAAAATCAAAGAAAACTCTCAACAATTATGACAACTGTCTTCAAGCTGCCTGAGCACCAACAAATATCTTCATTGGAAATAATGTCAGCCCTTCATATAAGGATATGGATGATTTTTCCATCACAAGGCACTAGGCATCAATGCTGACAAACTTATAGGATTTGAACTAGAATCCTATAAAAGAAGATATATTAAAAATCTTAAGCAGCAAACTCAGGGTGCATCACATAAATCCTCTATCTCAGGCTTCAGTTACAGAGTAGCAAAGCAGTGTTGCTAGATATTCTTCAGCTGAGTTCATATCAAATTTCTAGTGCAAATATTCTGTGGATGGCACAAGGATATAAAAGTTTTATGATGTTAAATTATGGGCCACACTTAAGACCAAATTTCCTATGCTTCATACAATTTATCTAATATGCTGGAATATCTCCTTATACTTTATGTTAATTCCACAGCATTTTCTTTAAAAGCAGTAGAAGAACGAATCTGTGTTGTTCTATTAAATATATGTAATGTTTGTGTGCTAGTGAATCCTAAAGAGAGAGAAACAATGCTTGCAGGCTGAACTGGACAAAGATGAGGATACTTAATTAAATGCATGTGATGTGAATCCCTGAACAACAATTCTAGAAGAGAATCAAAGATGGTGAACTATGTAAGGGAATGGGAGGTGAATGTTTTAGTCCGCTATAGTGGAACCAGACTACTTGGTACTCAGGGTTTTGGCTGCACCTCTCCACACTGTCACCACCACAACCCCAGAGTGACCTGACCTGACCTGGCTATGGCCAGCAGGGCACAGCCTGGAGGGTTCACATGTCAATGACACTGGGGTGGCAGTGCCACATGGCCTATATGTGTTGCCAAATATACCAGAAGATATACAGCATCCTTGTTCCATAATCAAATCGAAAGCCATTAAAAAACACATGCAGTCGAATATAACAACTTATAATTTTGGAATAATTTAAGGCAAAGAATGACAGTATGAGCAAACTGTGAACATGATACCAATGTGGGACATGAGCAGCCAGCACCCTGAGTACCAAGTTAGTCTGGTTCCACTTTAGTAAGATACAGATTGGAGTGATTTGGGTACATTAAAGTAGTGACAGAGAATCAATGTATGAAAAAAGTCAGAGATCTGAACATAGATGATAGAGATTTTAGAGGTGGTTCTATCAGTCCATCAACCACCATCAATGTAAAAATTGATTAGAATGAGTTTTCATTTGTCCATCATGCACAGGTGATGTGATCAAATGGGCGAGTGTGAAAGCAAACAGCAGTGGAGGCAAAAACAGAATGGAGGGAAGGAGGAGGAGGATCAACACACTTGGACCTCACAACCCCTAACCTCCACAAGCTGGTGTGTGGGTGCATCTTCTATGTCTTCCGCTTCCTGTGCTTGTGCCTGTGCAGCATCCTCTGCCTGATAAGGACTTACATCCATCTCACTTTCCTCTGAGGGCAGGGTGTCTACTGATGGGAGTTCTTTGCGTACTTCAGGTGCTGATGAAGGTTCCTCTGAGTCTGTAGAAGTAGTAATAGTTATGGGACTCATGAGGACAACAATAATGATAACAAACACTGTTCTTTAGACAATTTTTACTTGATTAAATCTATTTATTTGTATCCTTGGGTCCTGGTAAACTCTTTAAGACTAATAGAAGGATGTAATGCCAATGAAATGCTTTCACTGTAATGTAATGACAGAATGAGCACAATACCCCTCAAATGCTCTCTTGACTATACATCAGGATTTGATTCCTTTTAAGGAAACTTAATCTCCTTAAAATTCATAAGGGTCATGAGTCACCAGTTTCCATCATGCAGCCATGCAGTCTTACCTGATCCTGCAATAGATAGTGGTATAAAGGCAATCAAAGAAATTACTATAATATGGAGAAAAAAAAAAAAAAAAAAAAAAAAAAAAAAAAAAAAATATATATATATATATATATATATATATATATATATATATATATATATATATATATATATATATATATATATATATATATATATATAAAGATTGGAAAGATAAACTGAGCCTATGACACAGGATGAAATACTGAAGTGATGATTTTTATAAAGGCAAAAGGTGAGGAATTAATACTGAGGTGATGATTTTTATAAAGGCAAAAAGTGAGGAATTAATACTGAGGTGATGATTTTTATAAAGGCAAAAAGTGAGGAATTAATACTGAGGTGATGATTTTTATAAAGGCAAAAAGTGAGCATGGAAAGTAAAAGTAGAAACATGACAAGTTAACATGAAAGAAATGACATTTCAAGGAAGTACATACCTGGAATCATATATCATATATCAAGGTAACTCTTGGTAGCAGAATCAAATATAATAAGTCAGGATATAGAAACTAACACCGACAAACTGTACATGGTTTTGTCAGAGCTTGAAGTTAATACTCAGTGTGAGGTAACAAGTGGGGAAATTGACTGTCTCTACATAAGTAGGGTTGCAAGCAAGACAACCATCAGCAGGTTCACCTTGAGCAGCTTGTTGTGCCTCATGTTCCAGGAGTTTCTGCTTCTCCCTCTCCCTGCTCCTCCTCTCTTCTCTCAATTGATAGAACTCCTTCAGGGCAAGTAGGTTGTCAGGATCCATCTTGCTGCTGATGCCAAGCAGGCCGAGGCCCGCACTAAATAGCTGCCTTAGTCCCATCACCTCTAGACCTATGGACCAGATCTGCTGACCATATATTGATAAGCTTCCTATGTCCCATCATCATGCTAAGCCCTTTGAGTCTTATCATTCAGGCAAACATTTTAAGATTTTATGAAGTAACCTGACATCATAATTACACTAACCATGATAATTATTACCCAATTCTTCCATAAACACATTTTATGTGATGATCACTATGAAACACACCTTTTCACAAATACTTTTAGAACCACTTACCAAATCACAATTAACAGAGTGATAAAAACTTATCAAATCTATCAGGATTCTTCAGAATACTTTATCATAAACAATCTAGCAAAGGACTAAAACATGCTTTTGAGTGCCAATTGGAAAGTAGCACCATAAAGTTGTTTAAAATATACACATGCACTGCCCAGTGATATGTGCACCACCAAATACAGTAATTATGTGAGATGTTTACAATCAAAGACAGACCATCCTTAATAGAATTAAGGGTCTGCATGGTCTGTGCTTCAATGCAAGAGCAGGTAAATAATGGTGAACTAAGCAGGCTGCCCACCTTCCAAGATACTGCCTTCATCATCCATCTCTGCGAGGATCTCCTCCAGCAGCTCCTCATCAGGGATTGCCTCTGCACTCATCCACACCTTGTATACCTGGGAATAAATATGTATTTGTGTGTGTGCAGAAAAAATAAACCAATTATTTACTTATTTACTATCATCATGCCATTTGTATTAAACATATTCAAATAACATAAAAAATTGGTAACATTATATGGGGGGATTAGCTTGCTTTTTTGAGGTCCCACCCCACATTTTACAAGTTTCTATGTACTCACCTGTGCTACACAGCCTGAGCCAATGGGATTTCCATCATTATCAAACTTAACAAAGACCTTTCTCCAATTGGGCCCAAAGGCTCTCTTCATCTGGTGTCTGGTGAAGCGCCAGGAGTGGGGCTTGATGCGGCGCTGCAGCCGTGAGAACTGAGAGCAGCAGGTGTCTGGGAACAAGTCCCTACGAGTGGAGGCCCACTGACCCAACTTGATCAAGATTGGGCCAGAAAACTCAATTGCTGAAACACCAGACTGTGTAATGTGTGCATCCACAGCCCTAGGTAAGAAAGTGTTTTATTTCCATGCGGTTAAAAAGCAACATGAGGATGCTCTTTAATTAATCTGACTGGGCTTATAGATATATCATATCCCTACAACTGTTCTTGTCTATTTGATTTGAGGAAGAACAGGCTCTCAGATACTAACCTGTCAGAAGCAGTCCCCACCAGGTGTCAGTGGCTGTCTTGCCCAGGTAAGTGACAGGATACAGCATCAGGATGGGTGTAAATGTTCCTAGCAGCCGTAAAGCCCGAAGACAAACACACAGAAACTCATACACATTGGCAAACAGCTGTGACCACCATCCTCTCTTCTTTCGCTTTACTTCTGGTTGTACAACTTGGACAGGTACTGGCTTTTCAGTTTCATGCATTAAAGATGGAGCCAAAAATGCCATGCCCAGCGAGGTAGTTTGCCATGCCATTCTGCTCCTCTTCACACTTGTCCTGCAGGCTTTCCTGACAGCTCTCTGAATGCCCTGCACCAAGTTTTTCCTGGCATTCCTACAGGAGGCAATGGTCTGACAGTATGTTTCAGCACTCTTGATTCTGACACCAGGACTCAATTGGAAGCAAACAGTTCCTTTCCCATAAAGTCTACCAAGAGACTGGGGCTGACAGGCAGAGTGGGCTGTGAGGGACTGACTGAGGTAGTGGCTGGGTACAGGAAGGGGCAGACCATGGTGGAAAGGCTGTAAAAGGGCATTCCGGACAGCAGTCAGAGAGATGACTCTTGATAATGTTCTAACAGCCATGACAAAGAGCACATTGCCTGAAATTGAAATATATAGCTTTGGGAAATACATCAACCGACAACACTATTTTTAAAAATAAATCATGAGAATACATACCTACGTATACAAAACACACATGGAAAAATCTTCAACCACTCAAAGTGTTCACTGTACATAAGCTACAATGATGCATAAAACACCAGTTCATGTAGATGACCCTGAATTCGCTAATTACCAAAATAGTCACACCTTGCATATATGAAGGATCCGTGTTAAACTTAAACTACTGTATATGACTGGAAATCATTACCAGTTCAATATGCATCACAGAAGTCTCCACACACATAGGCCACACCTACGTGACTTGTACCCATTAAGCAAGATACCTACACGAACCAGTAACTAGTCTTATCTGCCACCGCCACACGCCACGACAAGATCAATAGGTCACGCTGCACACCATTACAGCAGCAACACCCATCATGGAGACACTGCCGCACACCTGACCACACACTACTCGGTTATATCAGTCTTACCGTCCCCGAGCACACCGTAAACAATAGCAGCTCGCCAGCTGAGTGCGAGACTGCAGACCAGGGTTGCCAGGTCTGCGGCAGTATTCCCGCGCACTTTTACTCCAAAAAGAGCCCAAAACCCGCGGACTCCACCCTCCAAAAGAGCCCAAAAAGAGCCCAATATTTTATGAATATAATATGCATGTTGTGTTAAAAACGAGAAAGGTGGAAAACGAGACATACTTTATTTAAATCTATAATAATAATAATGATGATAATAACAATAATAATAATAACAATATTAATAGGCTAATAATAATAATAATAATAATAATAATAATAGTGATAGTAGTAGTAATAGTAGTAGTAATTGTTGTTGTTGTGGTAGTAGTAGTAGTAGTAGTAGTAGTAGTAGTAGTAACAGCAATAATAACGATTATATATATATATATATATATATATATATATATATATATATATATATATATATATATATATATATATATATATATATATATATATATATATATATATATATATATATATATATATATATATATATATATATATATATATATATATATATATATATATATATATATATATATATATATATATATATATATATATATATATATATATATATATGCACAGTGATATCTTAAGTGATACGGTCACTGTGATGGGCTCTGATCACAGTTTTGCAAAATTTGCAGGATGCATGAGTATCATCGCCGGGTATACTCCTTATCCACGTCTTGAGCCCGTCCTCTTGTTCCCACTCTTTACAGTATTTTTTGCTGTATTTCGACCACTTGCTCATGTTCACTTGAGCGTACACACGTATGCACGTGGCCTGTATCCAGTATACTTGTATCTCCTCCAGGCAGGCTGAGGCAGCTACGAGGCTGAGAATAAACTGGCTGTGTTTCAGTGTGTGTGCTGTGAGGTGAATGTGGAAATTATGGGTGCGGCATGCAGGTGTTCAGGATGGGTGCCCTACAGTCTTAATGAGGTCATGCGGCCCTAGTAGTAATCCCCTTAGGGAGAGGGGAGACTTGTTCACACCCTTCTGCTGGCTGACCTGGCGCCACTCCTTATCATACGAGTGAGTCTACTCCCTGATTTGGTATGTCGGGAAGGCAAGAGTATATTATATATTTTCAAATATAAGTAGCCCAGAAAATAGCCCAACTGCGGTAAAAAGAGCCCAAAAAGCGCCAAACCGCGGAAACCATATTTTTCACGCCCAATACCAGGAAAAAGAGCCCAATTGGGCGAGAAAACCACGGACCTGGCAACTCTGCTGCAGACTGCGAGCCTTTAATTTATTCATGAAGGTCTCGCTCTGTGTACAGTAGTGATTTTTTTTTTTTTTAGCTTTTCTGTTGGAATGTGAATGTGAATGTTGAAACAAAGTTATTGGGCTGTGGAGAATATGCTACAATAAAAGTGACTGTAATATGAAAGTCTGCTGAAATAAGATTTAAGCTATTGTTTTATGCAGAATACTGACAATCAAAGCAAAGGTGATTTTGATATAATTGTGTACTTGCAATATTATAAAACCCATTTTTGTCAACGGAAGTAAAAAAAGAAAAAAATAGGAAGCATATCCAAAAAATGTGGGATGAAAGAAAAAGCAAAAATCCACAAATCGATAACACAGGAGGATCCATAAATTTACACACGGATAACAGAGATCCGTTATAAAGCCTCATTGGCCGGCAGGTGGGCACGTCAGTCCTAAAGTAGGGACGGTGGCGGTGTTTACTTTCGCCGTCCAGGAACTGAACGGCGTGTGTGCTGTTCCTGTGTTACAGGTGGTAGGCAAAATGACAGCACTTTCATTACTCTACACTGCGCTGAATTTACTCTACCAGCTTAATTTATGCAAGCTCATGTTCGTATTTTACACTGTGGTGATAAGCATGGGTGGGTGTGTAGTGAACTTCTTGAGCGGGGTGGTGGCGGCGCCGCCCCTCCTGTTGCAGGCCTTCAAGTTTGGTAAAATGGCCCACACCACCCAGGTGAGCAGGCTGCTGGCGGCGCTGGAAGTACCCCGTAGGTGAGTCACTGACTGATGGTTATGTAGAGAAAAAGTAAAGTAGATTCGGTAAATTTCTAGTTTTACACCAGACTCCAGTTGTGCGGACGAAACTATTTTTTATGATAAGTTTTGATGCGTTTTTGGGGGAATATGGGGATTACCTGAGTCTCTTCTCCCGAGGTTAATACTTACATGTCAGAAAGGTGTGGTGTAGTGTGGGGATGCGTCAGTTGATTAATCTTTTTTTTTTTAACAAATTTCCGGAAGTTGATATATATTGCATGATATTCTATAACCTTAATTCTATCTGACAAGTAAGTATTAACCTCGGGAGAACAGGTTAAGGTTATTTCCATATTATCTGTGTTTTGTATTAATCTGCCATCAGTTTCTGTTGCAATTCACTCAGTTTTTATTCCCCCCACCACCACCACAAGAAAGATAGTAATTTGTGTGAAAAACTGATTGCAAATTAATCAAAACTTATCAGAAAAAATAGTTTTGCCCTTGCAAATACCAATAGTTCACAGTTTCGACCAGTCGCTCACAGTAGCACTCCCAATAAAAGGCGATAAATTTTTCAAAAGTTGCTGGCAATGTTTTTTATTAAGCCTAACCAAACATAACCTCACCTAACCTAACTATCTAAGCCTAACCAAACCTAAAAAACCAAACTTAACTAATCTAACCTACCTAGCTAACATAACCTTAAATTTTACCTTATTTCTGCTCTCCTGCCTCCTCATCTGATTCTTTGGTGACAAAAATAGGAGAAGGAACATGACTCTGATGTCCCTCGGGAGGGTAAAACAGTCTGGCCTAGAGAAAAAATTCATGGAGGATGGTGGCGCGGCCCACAGGGACACCTTTTCTTAGTCTTCTTAACTACGTAACTGCCATTGCACTTCCAAATATGTCCATCTTCCCAGAAATGGCAGTCTCTTTCACACCTCGGATACTTCATTGAGGTCAGAAGGGCACCATGTTCCCGTAAAAAAATGTTAATGAATTTTGATTTCTTTCAAAAACTTTGCAGTGGCCTGGAAATAATTGATGGAACAGCTATCACACTGGGGCATCTTGCCGGACTGATTCAAATCTGCCACCCTTCCTTCCTCCTATGAAATACAGCACTGTGACTGGCTAAATTAATACAGTAAAATCCCTCTTATCTGGCATCAACGGGACCGCCAACATGCCGGATACTTGAATATTGCCGGATACTTGAATAGAAGTGAAATTATGTCCACAATCACCACCCTACACTCACGCATCTTACCATAACAAAGATCAGCTAATCTTAATCAGCAGCTGATCTGATCAGCTGCTTAAGTGTAAGCACAACACGCTTCCTCTTTTCTACAACTTTAGGCATGATGAAGGTGTCAGGCGATAAACAGTGCACACGCGGGACTGAGTCACTGAGTAAACACAGTGCAGTGGGCCGCAGGTGGCGCGAAGCAGTGCGCTCTGGTGGCGAGGGGACAAAGTATGCCTCGCGCAGGAATTTTAATCAATTTTATGAGTACACAATGATTTTTTATTGATTTTAAGGCTCAGGGAAAAATGTGCCGGATACTTGAAGCTGCCGGATACTCGAATGCCGGATGAGAGGGATTTTACTGTAATTAAATTTTTTTCATTGGGCGTAACATTGCTTTCAAACAAATCGATGGTGACCTATTTGGTGCAGATGCAGAAGTACTTACCAAACACATGTATGAACAAACATGTGACTTGCTTTCCCCTTGGGAAAGCAAGTCACTCGTGGCTGAACCTCAGAGGGAAGGATGTGTTGTTGCATATTATGAAAGAAAGCCAATAAATAAAAAAAAATTGCTGACTGCATTATTATTAATTTGTGAGACATATATATGAGGTTCAAAATGCTCACCTCGAGGAGCTCTAGCAAATGAGACAAGTCATGAAAGTAGAAATGAGTTTGGTGTGAAAATAGAAAATACTATAGATTTGTGGTGAAATTTAAGGAATTCTGGTCATGACCAATAATAATATATTGTGACCAAGGGATGTAATATATTGCTGGTAAGTATGCTATGAATGTTGAAATGCATGAAGTTTAACAAAAAGGCTTAAACAGATAAAGCTGTCATAATCATCTGTACCTTTTAATTCCAGATGGTTCTTCCATTTTTATGTCTCTGCCTCCATAGTGGTGACAATTGCACTTTCCCTGATGTGGTATGTGTATGTGTCAGGAGCCGGCTTTCCTCCCTGGGCCACCACCACCTTGGATGTTCTCACCACACCACACAGGACACAAGCAGGTAGGAAGCTGATACAGATTACTACCCTACCTTGCAGAGGCCATAAGAGATTTCAAAATAGATTATGTGTGCCATTATTTTGTGTCATGCATTTGTATTTCATCTGAATGTGTGGCCCTCAAAATTCACCACAATCCATGATTCATGAGTGTTGTGGGAAATTTATTTATTGTGCTCTCCTAAATTAACCTGCCTTAGAGTACCTTTGTATACTTCATGACCAACCACGCTGAGAACAGTTTTGATTACAAGGTTTTTTATCCTTCACCAGTCAATGTCACCAGTGCAGCCATGGCACTGTGCTTGCTGGCCCTCCAGATATACCGCAGACTATATGAGAACCTGTTTGTGAGTGTGTTCAGCTCAGGTCACATGAATATCCTGCACTATATTGTTGGTCACACCTTCTACCTTGGGGCGGTGACACTCCTCCTCTCGCAGGCCCCAGGCTTTACCTCTGTAGGTTAGTGGTTTCTCTATTATATCAAATTCTTTATCAGTTAAGAGGCAATAAAAAAAATAAATAAGAAATTAAGAATATATTCTATTGTATTTACCTGCATTCTATAACAAGAAAACTTTAAATGATAATTGCAATAAAATGGTGGAGTGAGTGTTAATAATGTTTTACCCAGTTATCTCAAGGTGCCTTTTTTTTATATAAGTGAGTAATGGAACCTGTACTGTCCTTGCAGAGTCACACATTGTGTTTTCTGGCATTGAGATTCAGCACATTATTGGGACTGTGATTTTCCTGCTTGGCTTTGTGGTGCAGCATTGGAGCCTCTGTCTGCTGGCTGGCTTGAGGAAGAACAGAGGTGAGGCTCAGTGGATCAGTACAGCAAACTACAGTAGAGCCCTACTTAGGTCGAGATCAATTAGTGCAAACCGCAATTAGTGCAAGCCATCATCTACCAAGGAAAAATTGATTAGCACAAAAGCCTCAGTTAGTGTGAGCAGCCACCACGACTGAATTTTGAAAATTGTGCCAAGCCGCCTTGATGTGCGGTACCTGAAGCGTATCAACAGAGTGGCCTGCTGCCTGCCTGCCTCCCACCACAACAGAGTCCCCCTGCCACCACTCTCTCACTCTCTCACGCTGGTCTTCCCACTCTACTGAGGCGTACACTGAGCACCACTATTGTGGATTGTGTTCATTATCTCAGCAGTCCATACAGCTGGACAGTGAGTGCTTAAGTGTCTGTGTCGTGTATACCACTTGTGACTGCGTGATCCTTGTGGCACAGCACTACACGGGTCGAAATAGTGCTGCAGTGTTTGGGTATTCTGTAAGTGATAATGCCTGGGCCACATGCAGAAAAGTGCAAGTCGCTTGACTTTAGTATCAAACAGGAAGTTGTAAAACGCAAAGAGGAAGGCCAGGACAATTCTGCAATAGTCCGTGCATTAAGCCTCAGTGAATCGACTGTGAGGACAATATGGAAGAAAAAAGATGAAATCAAAGCATCTGTTAAAGCATATGGAACTTCTCAGTTTGATGATCACAAGTTGTTTATATGTGAATGATTATTTTAAGTAATTATTAAACCCAAAAGTCAGACCCTTGTGTGCACCAAATATTTTTTTTCGTATTGGTTACTTTATTCAACTAGCGCGAACTCAGTTAGCGTGACCACATTCATCCACCTAATTCTTGTGCTAAATGGGGTTCTGCTGTACATAAAAATTACACATCATTGTGGAAATTATATTATACATGAGGAAGAAAATCACTTTGATGTCTTTAGAATACTCCTTTGCTTCACACAGATGATAAGAATTCTATTTGTATTGTTTATGCTTTGATAATATCATATGGTAATTTTAATACAATAATATTTTGCTATTTATTTGATGTGCTGCATCTGGTTTCCCTGAAGAGTTTTATTATTTTTTATCATTATTAGTATTTTATTTTTATTTGATTTTTTTTTCTTTTGCACAGTTTTTGTGCACAATCCAGGACAATTAACCAAGGGATGTCTCTTTTTTGTTTAAATACTAATGCTCTGGAGAAATGGCAGGCCTCTTTGTGGAGATATTTCTGATATTTTATGTTTCATTGTATATCCCCTGACTCATTTGTTTCTAAATTCTTTCAGCTTGTTACCCTATTTAACATGCCACATTAAACATGTTAACCCTTTCACAAAATGATGTCACTATTGATATATATGAGTAAATTAAGATTAGACTCTAGCGTGGCTGACGCCCACTGAGGAACAAAGAGTGACACACACTGGACATGTCATGATCAAGGTTGCTGAGTAGCTGCATCTTGAAACATACCTGTCAAATTACTTGGCTTGCCACATACTTAGATATTTCTACTTTAATATATTGTTAGCAGTTGTTAATGTTTATTGTTATTTGGTTTAACTTTATTATGTAATAACACGTTTACTTTACAACTTTATATATATTTAATCCTAATGTCAGACACTGCATTTTTCCTTAGTTTCTAGAATTCCTCACTTTTTTTTTCACCTCTCCATTACTCCTGAAAATTGTTATACTAACCCAGTTTGGGAACCACTGTCCTAACTACTCACCATACCATAATGGGTGTCATCATCAGACATTAATTTGACTCTTACTTTCCTTTTGTTCAGCTCTTTCTCTTCCATCGCAAGACTGTGTAACTAATTTTTCCCTCCTCTCCTTGCAGGAACAAATATGCAAGAGAAGTACTTGATGCCGGAGGGAGGTCTGTTTGAGGTGGTGTCATGCCCTCACATGCTGGCTGAGGTGTTGCTCTATGTAGGGCTGCTCATCATCCTTGGTCCTGGCAGTGACTGGCTCTGGGTCACACTCTGGGTCCTCTGTAATCAGGTGAGTTGTCTCTTTTTGAATGAGATCATAAATGTTTGCTTCCATGTACATTACTTTTGTTTTTTTCCTGTTTTCCTTTCATATCCTTGTGGTTGTTAGTTGTATACCATTAATATTAGTGTTATTTTTAATTTATTAATTTATTAGTTTATTTATTTATATTTATTTATTTTATTTATTTATTTGTTTTATTTAACTTTTTGTGTAGGTGCATATGCATGTGTTGAGCTGCAATGTTATTGATCTTTGGTTTTACATGTTTTATTGACATGGTACTTTTTGCAGATACTTATGAGATGCTTGCTTCTAGATAGTAGAGGCTAGTAAATGGTATGTGTACATTAAAATGCCTCTTCCAGTTAATAATAAATAAGAGTATGTGAGGAAAACTTCTCTCTTTCACTTTGTTCATGTTTGTTTTTTCTGCTATATGTTATAAACTTGAACACTCATACTCTTGTGTGAGAGTTGTCTTTCTCTTGGTGTCATGGAATGCATATTGCAGTGATATGGCTTATTGTCTTGTCTGCTGGTCATGTAGGTTTTGGAACTTTTCTTTTCTTCAGAATATGCATATGACCAGAAAGAATAAACTCTTCTTATGAGATCCATTATCATCATCATCATATCAGTATCATAATAATTTTGTGCTTCCATGCTTGTACATAATTGAACAAGATACTTGAAGTGATACACTTCTCCATTTTCCTCAATTTACCTTACTTCACATTTTTTTAAATATCCAACTCTTACCAACTCTATTTGTACCCGCAAAATTTATTACTTATATTTATATTATTGTATGCATCACTAATAATTTACAGATTGCATGCAACCTATCTTGAATCAGTATGTAATCATCATGCCAACACAGGTGGCTGGAATAAGTTCACAATTTCCAAAGACAGAAAGCTAGTTATTTTCTATCCATCAATACCCTTTTTTCATATGGTTCATATGATCCTTGTATATCATGCTTGATAAAATTTTAAAACACAGAGTTGTATGATTGAACTGTGATTGTGATCTGTGAGTGTTTTGAAATGCAATTCATATGCTATTGCTCCATCAGTGTATTAAGCTCACCTGCCTGTCTGCAATGCCTTCAGTATGATTAGATTTCATAGCTTGGCACTATATTTTGTGACAGGATAGTGCATAGTAGCTATGCTCAGAAAAGTTCTACCATCAGGTCCAGGTGGCAGTGATGAATCACAAATGGTACCAGGGCACCTTCAAGGACTACCCAAAGCACCGCCGTGCCATCATCCCTTTCGTGTTGTAAAGACACAAGCAGCTGAATTCGTGGCCTGCTGTCCCGCACTAACTGATGCACCTGTTGCTTTGAGTTTTCAGCTGTTTTGCTTCTGTGATATGCTTCCTCTTTGGTGGAGCTGTGATAACACACTTTGTGTTGGACTCAGGGTGTCTCATGTTCTGTCTCAGCTCTGTTCCTCTGCTGTTGCTGCTCATTGATATTTTGATCAAGCAGAGTAACAACAGAGCAGCTGATGTTGGTCTCATTCAGTCATTTGATGTATCATATTATTTTTTTGTCCTGCACCTCACCTGTCCTGTTTTGCTTTTCCCTCTTGTTTCTTGTTTTATTCAGAACAAAGTGTGTGTGGTTTTAAATGTTGTGGTTATTTCCATTTACTCCACCACTGCTTTCTTGCCTTCCTTATCAATACTTGACTGTCATGGTGCTTTGTGCTCTCAGACACAATGTTCAATAACATAATAGAAAATTCTCATGGCCTCATATTTCCATAATTACGTAATATTTAGCCATTGAAATGTTCAGAATTTTAAGAAATTGCATCATGGGTAAATATATCTTAAAAGTACACAATTTTACTGACAACTCATGATCCACTACCTCCTTTAGTCTGAAAGGGAACTTTTCTCCAACCTAGACCTCAAGTGCCTCTATATTATGTTTTTGGAGGCCTGGATGATTGGCCTGTATATTGTACATCTCTGAAGTCTGGATTGTCTGCCCATACCCATGATGGAAGAGAAAGTATCTTTTAAGTAATGCCTGTATAGTGTTATACTGCCCCTTGGTGCTTCCTCATGCTCTCATTATCAAAGGTAGGATTGATGACAGCATGTGGATAATCTCTGGTCAGTCATTGATCACTAAAAATGGCCAGCTTCCATCGAGCCTGGAATTCACGTGCTCAGTCATCTCTTGTTGGCTGTAGCTTTGAGCCAGTACCTTATTGTATTTTTTTTTTATACATAATTGCAGTATTTTAAGTAAATATATAAAATAAAACACAAATATTTTCTGTATTAGTGTTACATAAAGGGGAAATGTGCAGTAATTTTTTAAACTAGATATTTGTGAAAATTACTGTATCATTCCATGCAGATCTTAGCATTATTTTGTACAGATACTTTCTGTGTTGACTGTTGGGGTGTTGTTGCCATGATGACTGGCCATTTTTGTTCTGCCAGTATTCATGAGAAACCCCCAGTTCCTCATACTGCACCTTACTGCTGTACAATAATGCAAACAAGGACTTGCAAGGTTTTAGCAAATTCATCATATAGTTTCTCTTAAATCTATGTATGCTTGAAAAGAATGATAAGATTTGACAAAAACTTGTCTGTCAGTGAACTGTGTTTAGTGAATTACTCTACATGATGGTTGATCTGGCAAAATGGCTCATCCAGCAAGGCTTTACAGTCTAGGGAGGTGGTAACTGAGTGGTTTACTTATAGTGATTTAAGAGTTTTGATCATGATCACTGATATTTTATGACCTTTAGAATCAATGAAAGGGCTGTTTTGTTGTGTAAAGTGCATTATATTGTGCCTTGTTAGAAACAGAATGTGCTGTGTTCATATACATACTAAGGCAGGAATTAAGGGACCAGATACTGGAAAATTGTCTCCAGTTATTACATTCCATTAAACATGTAATTTGATATTATATACTGAACTATCACACTAAAAAGAAATTTTCCTCCACCTTAAATCATGGAATGCATGGATAGTATACTACTCCATATGTATTATATAATTTTTTACAATGTGCAGCAAGCTACCATTAATGGTAGCTTTTAGCCAGGTTGAAAAAAAAATACTGCTAGCATATTTTACTCTTTGTACATCATGAAAGGCGACTAAAAGGGACAAAGTGAGAAGACTGTTCTTCTCACTTCACTGGTAAACTGCCCCAGTGTTGGAGGCTGGCTTGAAATGTGATTCTCTTCCTCTTATAAAGAGGAAGTGGGCACAGATCTATGGGTCCAGTTCAATTTAGCAGGACAGAACAACCACCAATTTTATACTTTACTGCTGCATACTGGACCTCTGCAGGTTCCAGTGATACACTAAGTGGCGAGACATTTTGCAAGGAGAGCTTAGTTACCCTTCAACACTAAGCGTTTTCTTTTGTATGCTGAGTGAACTAGTGAGGGGCTCTAGGTAACTTTAGAAATTATTTATTTTGTTGAGGGTGGAAAAAAAAAACGCCGTAATATTACCTCTCCCGTCTGCAATAAGTTGTTTTCTTCCTCCAAAATGCCACCACACCCTTATCTGCCACGCACTGTTTCTCCTGGATGCATTTCCTGGGTATCCCTTCCCTGCCCTAGTCCGTATAGGGGTGACATCCTTCACGGGTAGACACATACAAGTTTGGAATAAGTCACTCAGGTTGTGTTGTTCCTGATGAAAGAAGTCTACTCTCTCCCCCTCCCCCTCAAAAAAAAAAAAAAGTGGTAGTGAGAAATATAGAAGATAAAAAGGTATATATAAAAGTGAACATGGAAACACATTGACACACACACACACACACACACACACACACACATAAAAAAAAAGAAGAAAAGAAACAGACCGTGCTATCGACGCCGCCGCCTCGCTCTTTCTTTCTCAGGAACCTCCATTAAAAGGCTCCGGACCGCGATCCAATAAACACCTTTCTTTTTCTTTTTTTTTCTTCGTTTTCTTCTCCACCACCATCTCCTCCTCCACCTCCTGTTTTCTAAAGCGGCCTCGTGACTCCTGTAGGGATTTTTACGCCGGCAGGAGCTTCCCTCGAGAAGGACGAATGGATTAAAAATGCAAATGTGTCTTTAAAATGGGAAAGAATCGGCGGTCGAACACAAGGCCTTATTTCCGCGTGTCTTTCTTGCCCTCGTGTGTGTGTGTGTGTGTGTGTGTGTGTGTGTGTGTGTGTGTGATCGTAAAGATTTTCCAGTTGTATTTCCATATAGCTATTTATTTATTTTTTGTTGTTTTGATATACAGATGATGATGATGATGATGGTGATGATGCTCGGGTTGTTTTACGTAATGGTTTATTTATTCATATATGTATTCATTCATTCCTTTTTTTTTATTGTCTGCGGCACACGTAATATATTGTGGAAAATTCTCTCTCTCTCTCTCTCTCTCTCTCTCTCTCTCTCTCTCTCTCTCTCTCTCTCTCTCTCTCTCTCTCTCTCTCTCTCTCTCTCTCTCTCTCTCTCTCTCTCTCTCTGCTGTTATGGGAGACGGTATAATATCCTGTATTCTCCCGCGACCTGGAAACGTGTGTGTGTGTGTGTGTGTGTGTGTGTGTGTGTGTGTGTGTGTGTGTGTGTTGCTCGGGAATGTAAACAAAATCCAATGTTGTGATTATTTACGGCGTAAGTTCTCTCTCTCTCTCTCTCTCTCTCTCTCTCTCTCTCTCTCTCTCTCTCTCTCTCTCTCTCTCTCTCTCTCTCTCTCTCTCTCTCGCTCTCTCTCTCTCTCTCATATTTTTCATGTGTTTTTATTTACATTATTCTTTTCGTCTTTTCTGGTTACCGTTATATTTTTCCTAATTAATTTTTTAACCAGTTGCTGTTTTTTCTATTATCTTTTTCTTTCCTTAATTTATTAGTATTACCCTCACGAGAACACACGAAGCAGCAACGTATAATTCTGTATTTTTCTTTTTATCATTTTCCTTGCTCGGTTTGACATTAGTCTGTAGGGAAATCCTGCAATATTCAATTAGAGGTGTGCATTAGAAGGTCCCGGGTACAAGGGGGGAGTGGAGGGGGAGCGGAGGGGGAGCAAAGGAAGATGGGGGGATTGGGGAGAGGATTAAATGAAAGATGGCAGGTAGTGGTTGTGGAGTTGGAGGGGAAGTGAAAGGGGGGGAGGGGAATGAAGAGGGTAGGTCTAAAAATGTTAAGAACCTTTGTCCTGGATTATGGTAATTTGGCTTTTCTTTCTTACCTTTCTCCCTTCCTTTATTCCTTACTTCTCGCTGTTTCATTATATCTCCATCCCCTTTTCCGTAAGTGTGTGTGTGTGTGTCAGTCTCTCTCTCTCTCTCTCTCTCTCTCTCTCTCTCTCTCTCTCTCTCTCTCTCTCTCTCTCTCTCTCTCTCTCTCTCTCTCTCTCTGCTACAAGTTTTATCTATACGTTTGACTGTCTGTCTGTCTATCTGTTTATCTATCTATCTGTTTATGTATCTGTATCTATCTTTCTATCTATCAATCAATCTATCTATCTATCTATCTATCTATCTATCTATCTATCTATCTATCTATCTACCTATATGTCTGCTTGTTTGTCTAGCTGTTTATCTATCTATCTTTCTATCTATCTATCTATCTATCTATCTGTCTATCATTGTATCTATCAGTCAATCTATCTTTCTATTTAACTATCCATAATATATATATTTAACTATCGATAACTACTTATGCATCTATCTTCTCATCTATCTGTCTATCTATTTATCTATTGAGCCATCTGTTTACAACCATCTATCTATCTATTTATATCTATATATCTCTCTATCTATCTGAATATTTCCCTTTTATGATGAAATTATTTTTAGCTTTTCTTATTATTTTTTTCCACCATTTTTACTTGTTTCCTTTATGTCTTTCCTTTAATTTATTTTATGTAGCATATTTATGGTTTCTTTTCCTTCCCTCATTTCCTTCATTCTTTCACTTCATTTATATTCCCATTCTTTCACTTCATTTATATTCCCATAACTTTCTTTCCTTTCCTTCTCTCCCTCCAATCTATTTTCCAGTGCGCCTTTCAATCAGCCAGTCAGTCAGTCAGTTAAGCAGTCAATAAATTAATTGGTCAGTGAGTCAATCGATCGGTGAGTCAGTTAATCTATTTATCTATTTTATCAATGTAGGTATGTATGTATTTATGTATGTATGTATACAAACATCAGTTGATTTATCTATCTATTTATCTATCTGTCTACCTACTTATCTGTCAATCAGTCTATCTATCTATCCATATCCTACATACTACCTATTACAACAATCAGACAGACAGACAGACAGACACCTAGACAGACAGTATAGCTATCTATCTGTTTATCTATCTGTTTATCAATCTATCTATCTATCCATATCCTATTTACTCTCTTTTACAGCAGACTGACAGACAGACAATGTATAAACATCTATTGATCTATCTATTTTTTTATCTATCTGTCTACCTACTTATCTATCAATTTATCTATCTACCCATATCTACTTACTATCAGTTACAACAATCAGACAGACAGACAGACAGACACAAGAGGCAGTTTCAATATAAGCCTCAGGAACCAGGTGTTGTGGAAGTGAGATAAAAAAAATGTCTTTAAATCATCTTTTTTTCACATAACTTTTACATTCCACTTATATTTTTAAATCGATCCTCTTCCTCGCGGATTTATGCCTTTTTTTTTTTTAATACTGAATCTCTCTCTCTCTCTCTCTCTCTCTCTCTCTCTCTCTCTCTCTCTCTCTCTCTCTCTCTCTCTCTCTCTCTCTCTCTCTCTCTTCTTTCAAATCTTCATATCTGTTCTATTAAAAAATTCCGTATCCATATATATATATATATATATATATATATATATATATATATATATATATATATATATATATATATATATATATATATATATATATATATATATATATATATTCTATTATTTATTTTTTATTTACTTTTTTTTTATTCCATATGTGCGGTGTTTCGTTTTTATTTTGGTGCATATTTTTTCAGTCTTTTGAAATTCTCCCTTGGAATCCTCTTACGTATACTATAGTTCCGTGTTTCTATCCTCTCTCTCTCTCTCTCTCTCTCTCTCTCTCTCTCTCTCTCTCTCTCTCTCTCTCTCTCTCTCTCTCTCTCTCTCATCTTCATCATCATCATCATCATCATCATCATCATCATCATCATCATCATCGTCATCATCTTCTTCTTCTTCTTCTTCTTCTTCTTCTTCTTCTTCTTCTTCTTCTTCTTCTTCTTCTTCTTCTTCTTCTTCTTCTTCTTCTTCTTCTTCTTCTTCTTCTTCTTCTTCTTCTTCTTCTTCTTCCTCTTCCTCTTCTTCTTCTTCTTCTTCTTCTTCTTCTTCTTCTTCTTCTTCTTCGTTCATATTTGTTTTCAGTGTATTCTTCTTTCCCTTTCTCTTTTTCGTCTTTTTCCTCCTCCTCCTCCTCCTCCTCCTCCTCCTCCTCCTCCTCCTCCTTCTGCTCTTCTAACTTCAGCGTTCCTCCTACTTCTCTTCCCACTTCAATTCCATTTCTTTCTCCATCCCAAACTTCATCCGGTCGTCCTCGTGCTCTCTCTCTCTCTCTCTCGTCTCTCTCTCTCTCTCTCTCTCTCTCTCTCTCTCTCTCTCTCTCTCTCTCTCTCTTCTCTCTCTCCTCTCTCTCTCTCTTCTCTCTCTCTCTCTCTCTCTTCCTCCTCCTCCTCCTCCTCCTCCTCCTCCTCCTTCAAGTTTTCATCTTCCTCTTCCTATTTATCTTCTTTTTCTTCTCTTTCTCTTCTTTTTTCTTTCCCCAGACTCAATATATATTTCCTGTTCCATGTGTTTAAAAATGCATCTCAAATGATTTCTCGCCTTACGTAATATGAATTTCTCTCTCTCTCTCTCTCTCTCTCTCTCTCTCTCTCTCTCTCTCTCTCTCTCTCTCTCTCTCTCTCTCTCTCTCTCTCCCTCTCTCCCTCTCTCTCTCTCTCTCTCTCTCTCTCTCTCTCTCTCTCTCTCTCTCTCTCTCTCTCTCTCTCTCTCTCTCTCTCTCTCTCTCTCTCTCTCTCTCTCTCTCTCTCTCTCTCTCTCTCTCTCTCTCTCTCTCTCTCTCTCTCTCTCTCTCTCTCTCTCTCTCTCTCTCTCTCTCTCTCTCTCTCTCTCTCTCTCTCTCTCTCTCTCTCTCTCTCTCTCTCTCTCTCTCTCTCTCTCTCTCTCTCTCTCTCTCTCTCTCTCTCTCTCTCTCTCTCTCTCGTGTGGACGGTTGACATCACTTCATAATTTAGTGAGCTACTTAGTTACATAAGGCTCACGTGTGCCAGCAGGCCTTGGATTTCTTGGACCGTATTCCCAAACGTTTCAGTGTCTTATCCTGGCTACATTTAACAGGCTGTAGTGGAAGTTATTATATGATCGAGTGGAGGTTTTCAGTGACAGTTTTACAGGGTGTATTGGAAGTTATTGGGATTTTCGACGGCTGTAGTGGAAATTTTCGTTTTTTTCCGTGGATGCTTTCATGATTCTGGTGATAATTTAACAGGTTTTAATGGAAGTTATTGAGATTTTCTAGTGTTTTCATGATTTTAGTGACATTTTTTTTTTTTTTTTGCATGTAACCGCCGTAATGGAAGTTGTTAGGGTTTTCAAAGGTGTTTCCATGGATCTACCGAATGTTTTACAGTCTGTAGTAGAAATAACTGGGATTTTCGAGGCTGTTTTCATGATTCTAAGGCAATAGTGGAAGCTGTAAGGATTTTGGTGGGAGTTATCATGATTCTAGTGATAGTTTAATAGGTTCTAGTGGAGATTATTGGGATTTTCGAGAGGTGGGGCTTCCATGGTTCTAGTGATAGTTCAAACGGGTTTATCTCAAGTTTCCTTTCTGACCGTTCTGTTGCTACTGTGGTGGACGGTCACTGTTCTCTTAAATCTATTGACAGTGGTGTTCTTCTTGTCACCTATTCTCTTCCTATTATATATTCATCAATGATCTAAACCAAACTTCTTGCCCTATCCACTCCTACACTGATGATACCACCTGTACTTTTCTACGTCTTTTCGTAGACGTCCAACCCTTCAGGAATTAAACATCTCACGCAGGGAAGTCACAGAACGCCTGACTTCTGACCTCTCTAAAATTTCTGATTGGGATGGAGCGAAATTTGTATTGTTCAATTCCTCAAAAACTCCATCACCCCCACTCAAAAAAAAAAAAAAAAAAAAAATCCTCCATCTGTCAACTTGACACAACCTTCCAGATAACTATCTCGTCTTCTTCAGTGACACTCAACTGCTCCCCTCTTCTACACTGGACATTCTTGGTCTGTCCTTTACTTATAATCTAAACGGAAAACTTTTTTTTTTTTTATGTAGGAAGGATACTGGCCAAGAGTAACAAAAATCTAATAAAAAAAAAAAATGCCCACTGAAATGCCAGTCCCGTAAAAGGGTCAAAGCAGTAGTCAAAAATTGGTGGATAAGTGTCTTGAAACCTCCCTCTTGAAGGAATTCAAGTCATAGGAAGGTGGAAATACAGAAGCAGACAGGGAGTTCCAGAGTTTACCAGAGAAAGGGATGAATGATTGAGAATACTGGTTAACTCTTGCGTTAGAAAGGTGGACAGAATAGGGGTGAGAGAAAGAAGAAAGTCTTGTGCAGCGAGGCCACGGAAGGAGGGGAGGCATGCAGTTACCAAGATCAGAAGAGCAGTTAGCATGAAAATAGCGGTAGAAGACAGCTAGATATGCAACATTGCGGCGGTGAGAGAGAGGCTGAAGACAGTCAGTTAGAGGAGAGGAGTTGATGAGACGAAAAGCTTTTGATTCCACCCTGTCTAGAAGAGCAGTATGAGTGGAATCCCCCCAGACATGTGAAGCATACTCCATACATGGACGGATAAGGCCCTTGTACAGAGTTAGCAGCTGGGGGGTGAGAAAAACTGGCGGAGACGTCTCAGAACACCTAACTTCATAGAAGCTGTTTTAGCTAGAGATGAGATGTGAAGTTTCCAGTTCAGATTATAAGTAAAGGACAGACCGAGGATCTTCAGTGTAGAAGAGGGGGACAGTTGAGTGTCATTGAAGAAGAGGGGATAGTTGTCTGGAAGGTTGTGTCGAGTTGATAGATGGAGGAATTGAGTTTTTGAGGCATTGAACAATACCAAGTTTGCTCTGCTTCAATCAGAAATTTTAGAAAGATCAGAAGTCAGGCGTTCTGTGGCTTCCCTGCGTGATATGTTTACCTCCTGAAGGGTTGGACGTCTATGAAAAGACGTGGAAAAGTGCAGGGTGGTATCATCAGCGTAGGAGTGGATAGGACAAGAAGTTTGGTTTAGAAGATCATTAATGAATAATAAGAAGAGAGTGGGTGACAGGACAGAACCCTGAGGAACACCACTGTTAATAGATTTAGGAGAAGAACAGTGACCGTCTACCACAGCAGCAATAGAACGGTCAGAAAGGAAACTTGAGATGAAGTTACAGAGAGAAGGATAGAAACCGTAGGAGGGTAGTTTGGAAATCAAAGCTTTGTGCCAGACTCTATCAAAGGCTTTTGATATGTCCAAGGCAACAGCAAAAGTTTCACCAAAATCCCTAAAAGAGGATGACCAAGACACAGTAAGGAAAACCAGAAGATCACCAGTAGAGCGGCTTTGACGGAACCCATACTGGCGATCAGATAGAAGGTTGTGAAGTGATAGATGTTTAAGAATCTTCCTGTTGAGGATAGATTCAAAAACTTTAGATAAGCAGGAAATTAAAGCAATTTCCCTTTTTAGGAACAGGTTGAATGTAGGCAAACTTCCAGCAAGAAGGAAAGGTAGATGTTGACAGACAGAGCTGAAAGAGTTTGACTAGGCAAGGTGCAAACACGGAGGCACAGTTTCGGAGAACAATAGGAGGGGACCCCATCAGGTCCATAAGCCTTCCGAGGGTTTAGGCCAGCGAGGGCATGGAAAACATCATTGCGAAGAATTTTAATAGGTGGCATGAAGTAGTCAGAGGGTGGAGGAGAGGGAGGAACAAGCCCAGAATCGTCCAAGGTAGAGTTTTTAGCAAAGGTTTGAGCAAAGAGTTCAGCTTTAGAAATAGATGTGATAGCAGTGGTGCCATCTGGTTGAAGTAGAGGGAAAGAAGAAGAAGCAAAGTTATTGGAGATATTTTTGGCTAGATGCCAGAAATCACGAGGGGAGTTAGATCTTGAAAGGTTTTGACATTTTCTGATAATGAAGGAGTTTTTGGCTAGTTGGAGAACAGACTTGGCATGGTTCCGGCCAGAAATATAAAGTGCATGAGATTCTGGTGATGGAAGGCTTAAGTACCTTTTGTGGGCCACCTCTCTATCATGTATAGCACGAGAACAAGCTGTGTTAAACCAAGGTTTAGAAGATTTAGGACGAGAAAAAGAGTGAGGAATGTACGCCTCCATGCCAGACACTATCACCTCTGTTATGCGCTCAGCACACAAAGACGGGTCTCTGACACGGAAGCAGTAGTCATTCCAAGGAAAATCAGCAAAATACCTCCTCAGGTCCCCCCAACTAGCAGAGGTTAAACGCCAGAGGCACCTTCGCTTAGGGGGATCCTGAGGAGGGATTGGAGTGATAGGACAAGATAAAGATATGAGATTGTGATCGGAGGAGCCCAACGGAGAAGAAAGGGTGACAGCATAAGAAGGATTAGAGGTCAGGAAAAGGTCAAGAATGTTGGGAGTATCTCCAAGACGGTCAGGAATACGAGTAGGGTGTTGCACCAATTGCTCTAGGTCATGGAGGATAGCAAAGTTGTAGGCTAGTTCACCAGGATGGTCAGTGAAGGGAGAGGAAAGCCAAAGCTGGTGGTGAACATTGAAGTCTCCAAGAATGGAGATCTCTGCAAAAGGGAAGAGGGTCAGAATGTGCTCCACTTTGGAAGTTAAGTAGTCAAAGAATTTCTTATAGTCAGAGGAGTTAGGAGAGAAGTATACAGCACAGATAAATTTAGTATGAGAATGACTCTGTAGTCGTAGCCAGATGGTGGAAAACTCGGAAGATTCAAGAGCATGGGCACGAGAGCAGGTTAAGTCATTGCGCACATAAACGCAGCATCCAGCTTTGGATCGAAAATGAGGATAGAGAAAGTAGGAGGGAACAGAAAAAGGGGGCTACTGTCAGTTGCCTCAGATACCTGAGTTTCAGTGAGGAAAAGAAGATGAGGTTTAGAAGAGGAGAGGTGGTGTTCTACAGATTGAAAATTAGATCTTAGACCGCGAATGTTGCAGAAGTTAATGAAGAAAAAGTTGAGGGGGGTGTCAAGACACTTAGGGTCGTCGACAGAAAGGCAGTCCAACCTGGGGACATTTATGGTCCCCTCCCCAGATGGGGACTCCGAGGCTGGTGTAGGAGTCGCCATGATTTTAAAATTTTTGAGTGAAGGGTGTGTGTGTTATTAGGTAGCTTGTAGTTTTGTGTGGAGGAAGAGAGTTGTCTTTAGAGGGCAGGCTGTGACTGCCCCCTTGTGTTGTGAGACACAAAGGGAAACGTTCAGTGAGGTCACAGCTGGGTTTAATGATAAGTTCTCAGCACCCCCTGAACAGTGCTTTAGACCTCACTGGGAGTAATTATCGTTTCGGCAGGTGTCTACTGCCTCCTCCTTTACATCTTATCTTGCTAAAACAGCTTCTATGAAGTAAGGTGTTCTGAGTCGTCTCCGCCAGTTTTACTCATCACACCCCTCCCAACTGCTAACTCTATACAGGGGCCTTATCTGTTCATGTATGGAGTACGCTTCACATGTATGGCTGGGGTGGGGGGTAGGATTCCGCTCATACCACTCTTATAAGAACATAAGAACATAAGAAATAAGGGAAGCTGCAAGAAGCGACCAGGCTTACACGTGGCAGTCCCTGTATAGGCAGGGTGAAATCAAACGCATCTCATCATATCAACTACTCCCCTTTAACTGACTGTCTTCAGCCTCTCATCTCCGCAATATTGCACCTCCTGATATCTCCTACCGCTATTTTCACGCTAACTGCTCTTCTAATCTTGTTAACTGCATGTCTCCACCCGCCACCCCCCCAACCCTTCGCTGCACAAGACTTTCTACTTTCTCTCACTCCCTGTTTTGCACACCTCTCTAATGCATGAGTTAACAAGTGTTCTCAATTATTCATCCCATTCTCTGATTAACTCTGGAACTCCCTGCCTGTTTTTTGTATTTCCACCTTCCTATGACTTGAATTCTTTCAAAAGGGAGGTTTCAAGACACTTGTCCTCCTTTATTTTATTTTTCTATTTGGAACCTCTTTCGGAACTGGCACTCTTGTGGATTTTTTTAAAATTTTTCTCAAAATTTTTGTTGACCTTGGCCAGTGACCCCCTTACATATGAAAAGAAAAAAGTTCCAACAGGATCCAGTGGAAGTTGTTGGGGTTTTCAAGATGGGACGTCCATGATTTTAGCGATTGTTTAAGAAGATGTAGTGGGGATTTCGAGTGTTTTCTTAATTTTAGTATATTTATGAAGGTGTAATCGCTGTAGTGGAAGTTATAGGGGTGTTTGATCATAGCGATAGTTTAACAAGCTCTGATAGAAGTTATTTGGGATTTTTAAAGTTGGTTTCTTGATTCTAGTAAGATTTTTTTTTTTTTTAATGTAAGATGGTACTGGCCAAAGGCAAAAAAAAAAAAAGTTGAAAAAAAGGCCCACTTAAATGCCAATCTCCAAAAGCAAGATAAAAATAATAACTGTAAAATGGAGGATAAGTGTTTTGAGACACCTCTCATGAAAGAGTTCAAGTCATAGGAAGCAGGAAATAGAAAAGCAGGCAGGGAGTTCCAGAGTTTACAAGAAAAAGGATGAATGATTACGAATACTCCTGCATTAGAGAGGTGGACAGAATAGGGGGTGAGAAAAAGTAGAAAGTCTTGTGCAGCGAGGCTGCGGGAGGAGAGAAGGCATGCAGTTAGCAAGATCAGAAGAGCATTTACCGTGAAAATGCCAATAGAAGATAGCAAGAGATGCAACATTGCGACGATGAGAGAGGCTGAAGACAGTCAGTTGGAGGAGAGGAGTTTATAAAACGAAATGCATTTGATTCCACTCTAGAAGAACGATACGAGTGCTAGCCTCCGCACCCCCCGAACACACACACACACACACTAAGTCACTGCACCACCACTGCTCCTGCATTCTATCAACTATAACTTGATGAAGTGGGATTCTATACATCTCCCGACTACTGCTGGAGTTGTTGGAGACTTACACAATCAAAGAGAGGCGAACATAGCAAGAGAGAAGGTGTTCACATGAAGAAAGCAAGGTAAATGACTGGTATCAGCTGGCTTTAGCAGACGACAGAGCTGTCAAACCACAGAGGTAAACATTGTTGTTCAGTGTTTCACTACCATGGCATCTCTTTCCTTGCCTAACATAGAAGAATTAGTGAAGGAGAAGGTGGAGGAGGGGATAAAAGACATAACTGTGGATGTCAAAGGTAGAGAAACCAGAGAAGCTAGTAAACTAACTAAGGAAATAACAGAAAAGCTTGTTCCCGAGCTTGCTAAGATCATAGCAGTGTCCGTATCCTCGGCCGTGACTACAGCTTTCAAGGAAGTGGCTAGTGAGTTAGCAAAAATGTTTGATACCTCACAAAAACAGGCTCTACTAAATAGATATGAGACAGATAAGCTTGAACAATACCAACGAAAGGATAATCTATGCATCTACGGCTTGGAAGAAGAAAATGAAGAAACAGAGGATGTAGTCGAAGCCAAGGTCATTGAACTGGCAGCAGATATGGGGGTGACTCTTGTATCTGACAACATCTCTGTTGCTCACCGACTCGGGAAACCTCAAGCATCTAATAGAAGCAGACCGGTAATTGTAAGGTTCTGCCATAGGAAGAAAAGAAATGAAATGCTGAAGAAAAGAGCTGAACTTAAAAAGAAACAGAGGAAAGTATTCGTGAATGAAGATCTTACACCCATGCGAGTTGCAATGTTCAAGATTGTCAAGGAGCAGCCAAATGTGAAAAGTGTTACCACTAGGGATGGTAAAATACTTGTGTGGCTCACAGATAAAAACAGGCCAGTTGAAATTCATACACCAGATGATTTGTTCAAAACAGGTATATTACAGCCTGATTGGAAAAGGCTGAAACTTGACAACATGATTAATAAGACCCTAAGTAACAACGCATAGGACAAATATGGAGCACAGACAAAAGCTAAAATTCAAACAACTGTCTCCCATACTAAATCTATTACTAATCTTAATAATATTTCAAAACTCTCTTTACTAACACTAAATGTCAATGGATTGAAAGGAAAGTTAACCACAACGGAATTCAAGGACTTGTGTGTTATGTATGATGTATTATGTATAAGTGAAACAAAATGTGATGATGTCGATATGATAAATATTGTTCCCAGTATGAAAAACCTTGGATTTGATATAGTATTCAAAAACAGACATGAACTCAGTAGATATAAATCAGGGGGTTTAGTGCTTGCTATTAAAAGGGATATTAAGCTGAAGTGGAAGACTATTAAGACTGAGGGTAAGGCTTTCATATCTATTTTAATAGATAAAAGAAGTTTAAGGTTAGATAAGGATTTGATTATCAGTGTGGTATACATTCCCCCAGTTAATTCTAGATATGCAAGTGTGGAATACTTTGAAGAAATTGATAATTTTCTTTTGGATTATACAAGTGATGATTACTCACATTTATTATGTGGAGATTTTAACTCACATACTGGAACTCTGTTGGATTATGTTTTGCCAGATGTACTTCATGATGATGATGATGATGATGATGATGATGATGATGTTGATGATGATGGTAATGGTGATCTATTTGAGGTACAAAACATACTTAAAGCAATGGGAGTGGATGGAACAAGGTATAACCAAGATGTAACACAGGATAGGAATTCTTATGGGAGAAATTTGGTGACAATATGTTGTAATAATAAGGTATGTATTTTCAATGGTAGAGTAGATAGAGATCTCAGAGTGGGGAGACCCACAACTACACATGGCACTCTTGTGGATTATGTTATAGGTTCACCAACATTGTTAAAAGATGTAAATGAATTTAGAGTGCTAGACTATGACCCATTGTATTCAGATATTCATTGTGGTATTCATGTACAGCTTAAAGTAAATATTGAGTATGCAATTATTAACAATGCCAATATAGCACCTGTGAGTAACTATAATCAACCAAGTAAGTGGAGAGCATCTAAGGAAGAGGATTATATAGCAGAAATTGATGAAAATCAGGTAAAAGAGTTAATAGAGCAGATGGATTCTATGGACATTGAAGATGTAAGTACTAGAATAAAGAATATTTTATTAGGAGCAGCTGTAAAGGTTTTTCCACCAAAGAAAAAGAAAAATTATGTTAAGCAAAGTAATAATGCAAGTTTATCTGGATATGATAATATTTGTTGGTATACAAGGAAAGCATACCATAAAGCTAGACATAAATATAATCTGAGGAGGAGTGAGGATAATAAGAAAGATATGATAGAAAAAAGCAAGAAGTACAAAGCTGAACTGAAAAGAGTACACAATAAGGAAAAAGAAAATATGTTGATTAAGTTAAAAGCAAACAGAAATAAAGATCCAAAAACATATTGGAAAATATTAAAGGAAATGATGGAAATAAAAGCAAAACTACACTTACACTTGCAGATTTTCATCAACACTTTAAGAATCTATCAGAGGAAATTAGTGAAAGTGATAAGCATTTAAGTGAACTAGAAAGTGCTACAATTGAATCTGGGGAAGAGGAAACACTGAATGAGCCCATTACAGAACATGAAGTGTTGAAAGCTATTAGAAAACTAAAGAATGACAAGGCACCTGGATATGATGATATTGTTAATGAATATATTAAAAGTACAAAAAATATGCTTAATTTGTATGTTAAATTTTTTAATAGGATTTTGGATACAGGATATTTACCTAAAGAATGGTTGATAGGGGTTATTGTCCCATTGTATAAGAATAAAGGTGATGTTGATGACCCACACAATTATAGGGGTATAACTTTGTTAAGTTGCTTAGGTAAGGTATTCACATCTGTGCTAAATGACAGGTTAACTTCTTATTCTGATAGTCATAATATTATAAAAGAAAATCAAGCTGGATTTAGGCAAGGTTATAGTACTCTTGATCACATATTTTTATTAAAGAACATCATTGATCTGTTTTTATGGAAGAAGAAACAATTATTTTGCCTTTTTATTGATTATAGAAAGGCATTTGACACAGTTTGGAGGGAGGGGCTCTGGTATAAGATGGTAAAGGAAAATATTGGTGGTAAAGTCCTTAATGTTATTAGAAATATGTATTTGAACATTAAATCATGTGTTAAGTTTAATGGAAACAAGTCAGACACTTTTATTTGTAATAGAGGAGTAAGACAAGGTGAAAATCTTTCTCCATTATTATTTGCCCTTTATGTAAATGACATTGAAAAGTCTTTAATAGAAAACAGATGTAATTACTTACTATTTGATGATAACTACCTTGATTTACAATTGAATTTATTGATAATGATGTATGCTGATGACACAGTAGTTCTAGCTAATTCGGAAGAGGAAATGAGGAATATTCTTAATGCATTGGAGTTATATTGTGACAAATGGAAATTAGAGGTAAACAAAAATAAGACAAAAATTGTTGTATTCAGCAGAGGAAGACTTAATTATGACAATTTTCATTTTGTATTTAGTGATGAAATTATAGATACAATTGGTGAATACAAATATCTTGGTGTCTTATTCAATTATAATGGTAGGTTTAGAAATGGTCAATTGGACCTTAAGAAAAGAGCAACAAGAGCTATGTATTCACTAATTGGAAAATGCCGCAAACATGATCTATCAGTTGATCTGCAACTTGAATTGTTTAACACCATTGTAATGCCAATTATGACCTATGCTTGTGAAATTTGGGGATACTGTATTATTAGAGAAATCAAGCAGTTGCACATGACATTTTTAAAACATGTATTACATGTACATAAATATACAAGCACTGATATTGTATATGGGGAGTTAGGGGAATATCCTATTGATATTGTTATCAATACTAGAATGATTGGCTACTGGTCAAGGTTAATAACAGGGAAAACTACTAAGTTAAGCATGATTATGTATAAAAGTTTGTTACATTTAGACTCCACAGGCATGTATTCATCACCTTGGATTTGCCATATAAGAAATATTCTTAACAATTGTGGTATGTCAGGTATTTGGATGGATCAACAAACTAATAATCCAGAATGGTTAAGGAAAGCAGTTGAAAACAAACTTAAAGATCATTGGATAACATCATGGTTTAGAAATATTTCAACAAAGGGACTTTGTAAGAGTTATAGAATGTATAAAGACTTGTATTGCAGAGAAGATTACCTATTGAAACTTAAAAAGAGTATCAGAATGCCTTTGATTAAAATAAGAACAAATAACAATAGACTACCTGTTGTGAAAGGAAGATATGATAGTATAGATAGGGAAGAAAGATTATGTACTTTATGTAGATGTAATGTTGTTGGAGATGAATATCATATTTTATTGTCATGCCCTAATGATAACATCGTGGAGCTCAGAAACAAATATATTCCAAATTATTATAGAAATAACCCAACAGTGAATAAGTTTATCCAATTAATGCAAAGTAAAAGTCAATATATTTTGTCTAACATTTCTCTTTTTTAAAAGCTACCTATAATTTTTTTAGGTAACAGAAAGTTGATTTATATAAGTTGTTAGTGTTTGTTTGTATCTGAAATAATTGCAGGAGCTGTGCTCCATACTTTGTATCACAAAGTCTGAGCATGTAAATAAATCTGAAATCTGAAATCTGAAATCACACACACACACACACACACACACACACACACACACACATATGTGTGACGCATACTCCATATATGGATGGATAAGGCTCTTATACAGAGTTAGCATCTGTAGGGGGAGGAGTGGGGGAGAAAAACTGGCGAAGATGACCCAGAACGCCTAACTTCACAGAAGCAGATTTAACTAGAGATGAGATGTGAGGTTCTCAGTTTAGACTTTTAGTAAAGGATAGACTGAGAATGTTCAGTGTAGAAGAGTTTAGTATCATTGAAGAAGAGGGGATAGTTATCCGGAAGGTTTGGGGAGTTGATAGTTAGAGGAATTGAGTTTTTTAACAATACTGAGTTTGCTCTGCTCTAATAAAAAAATAAAAAGAAATGGAGATCAGAAGTTTAACAAGCTGTAATGGAAGATATTTGGGTTTTCGAATAATCTTCCATGATTCTGTTGATAGTTGTTCTAGTGGAAGATATTTGGGGTTTTCAGAGTGTTTTCATTCAAGGGAAAATTTAACAGGCTGTAGTAGATGTTATTGGAGTTTTCGGAGGTGTTTTCATGATTTTGCTGATAGTTT
Source organism: Scylla paramamosain (assembly GCF_035594125.1). NCBI lineage: Eukaryota > Metazoa > Arthropoda > Malacostraca > Decapoda > Portunidae > Scylla > Scylla paramamosain. The sequence continues at coordinate 17,644,361 of NC_087161.1, forward strand.
CAGCAATTTCTAATGGAAATTATTAGGATTTCGAGGGTTTCACAATCGTATTATTGTCTAACAAGTTATCGGAGCTTTCGACAGTTTTCATGATTTCATTGATAGTAATGGCATTTATTCGGATTTTTTAGGGTGTTTTCTTCACTTCATTCCTACATAGTTTTAATATACTTGTTCAGGAGACTGTTCGGATTTTTAAGGCTGTGGGTTTTTGAGGCAGTTTCGTGATTCGAGTAATAGTGCAACACGAATTATGCACCATCAAGAGGGGGAGTTGAAATTATGCATCATCACTGAGGAAAAAAAAAGAACACTCAAGAGTACCTGACTCCGTAGCCTTTACAAGCAACCCTTGTGAAAAGTCCATATGATTTTCCTCCTGTAATGAATTCTTCTGGCCGGACCAAACCTAATTTACAACAGGTGAATTATTCTGGTGGAAATCTTGAGGATGGAATGCTCGTGAGGGAAATTTACTGGGGAAACTTAAGATATACGGAAATTTTAGTCAAGCGCTACACACCAGAGGGAATCGAACTTGGTCCTCCTCCTCCTCCTCCTCCTCCTCCTCCTCCTCCTCCTCCTCCTCCTCCTCCTCCTGTTTCTCACGCTAGCCACTCCTCGTCCTCTTTCTTCATGTTTCGTGCTCCTATTTTTCTCTCCTTTTTTTTTTTTTCATGTTATATCGCATCACTTGATTTTGTCTTAGTCGGGAAGAAAGGGAAGGAGGGAGAGGGACGAAGGGAGGGAAAGAGGGAGAGAAGGACTGAGAGGGAGATTTCGCATACGTAGTGTAGATTCTCTTTCTCTCTCTCTCTCTCTCTCTCTCTCTCTCTCTCTCTCTCTCTCTCTCTCTCTCTCTCTCTCTCTCTCTCTCTCTCTCTCTCTCTCTCTCTCTCCCCATCTTAGCATCTTCCAATGTATCGCTTGCACTTCCCATCATACTCCTTATTTTTGACTTCTTTTTATTCATCGTAGCTCTCTCCTTTGTTCATCCTTTCATCTTGACCCCGCCTCTCTCTCTCTCTCTCTCTCTCTCTCTCTCTCTCTCTCTCTCTCTCTCTCTCTCTCTCTCTCTCTCTCTCTCCCCCTCCTCCTCCTCCTCTTCCTCCATTACTCTTTCACTTCCTATTTCTCTGGTGTTTCTTGATTTCCTGATTTTGTGTCTGTGTGTGTGTGTGTGTGTGTGTGTGTGTGTGTGTGTGAGAGAGAGAGAGAGAGAGAGAGAGAGAGAGAGAGAGAGAGAGAGAGAGAGAGAGAGAGAGAGAGAGATTCGTTACACTTGTATTTAACACATTACAGACTAACAGATATGTCTCTTTACTTTAACTGCTGGCTCTCTCTCTCTCTCTCTCTCTCTCTCTCTCTCTCTCTCTCTCTCTCTCTCTCTCTCTCTCTCTCTCTCTCTCTCTCTCATTTTCCTTTTGATGCAATTAGTTTCCCCTTCATAATTGCCTGATCTAATTTAGTTTTCTTTCATGGCTTTCAAACATTTCCCATTTTCTTTCGTCTTCCATCGTTCCCGACCTTTCACCATTTTCTTGAGCCGAACCCATTTCACGTTTTTCTCTGGTAATCTCATCCAGCGCTTCGTTTTCTTCAACCTGTAATACTGTGCTGCCCTAGATTCTTCTTTGTGTCCTCCGATCCCCCTCTTCCTCCTCCTCCGCCTCCTCCCCTTTCTTCGTTTTCTTTGCATGTCTGATTATCTTCCACTCTCGATGTTTACTTTTTCGTTGCCATAAATTAACTCGACTGTGTTTTTATGTTTTCCTCCATTTTTCCCCTGTTTCTGGTTGTTTTTCTGTTGGTTTTGTTAAGGAAGTTTTCATTTCCGTCTCGTTTTCGTTTTGTTTTCTTCTCGAGTAATCAGTCTATTTTCGTTGTGATTTTTATCTTTTTTCGTGTTAGATGATGTGGTTCTCTCTCTCTCTCTCTCTCTCTCTCTCTCTCTCTCTCTCTCTCTCTCTCTCTCTCTCTCTCTCTCTCTCTCTCTCTCTCTCTCTCTCTCTCTCTCTCTCAATGAAATCTTATCTGGCCCACAATATTTGATTTCTTACAACTTACTTTCTTTTTCCTTCTTTGTATTTTTATTGCCTTTCCACTTCTCCCATTGTTGCCTTTGTTGTTGTTGTTGTTGTTGTTGTTGTTGTTGTTGTTGTTGTGTGTGTGTGTGTGTGTGTGTGTGTGTGTGTGTGTGTGTGTGTGTGTGTGTGTGTGTGTGTGTGTGTTTCTGGCAACAGTCTCAAAATGTCGTCGTCGTCGTTCAATTTTTCCCGTCAGGATAATGGCTGGCGATTTGGGCAAAGATGACTGGGCCAGATTTTTTTCAGGGAGTCACCTCTTTCCCCTCCACACCCCCAACCATCCTCCCCACTCGCCTTTCAAGTTCTGGTGTGCCTTGCCTGGGAAGTTAAAGAGCGCGTCAGTAATAATGTTTGTTTCTGTTTCATGAGAAGTTTGCTCCTCTCTCTTTTCTTTCCCCCTTTTGGCTTCTCTCTCTCTCTCTCTCTCTCTCTCTCTCTCTCTCTCTCTCTCTCTCTCTCTCTCTCTCTCTCTCTCTGGGTCTCGGTGCTCTCTTTCTTTCACTTTCGTTCCTAATTATTTTTCGGTAAAACTTCGGATATTGCGAAATTAGCGTTTTCAGTCCCCCCTTTCTCCTTTCCCCATCTCTCTCTCTCTCTCTCTCTCTCTCTCTCTCTCTCTCTCTCTCTCTCTCTCTCTCTCTCTCTCTCTCTCTCTCTCTCTCTCATCTATCTTTCATCATTATGTGTACCATTACATTACAATTTGGTTTATATATATATATATATATATATATATATATATATATATATATATATATATATATATATATATATATATATATATATATGACTTTATTATTATTACTATTATTATTATTATTAGTAGTAGTAGTAGTAGCAGTATTTGATGGTGAGGGATCGTGTCTTTGTCAATATACTAAAATATCTTTCCTTACTCTTCCCCTTGAGTATTGTTCATCTGTAAATATTTGTCTCTCATTTCATCATTTATATGTTGGAAGCTGCTATGGCGATTCCCTTTTACCTATCTTGTATTCAATTCTTGGTCTCTTTCCTACTTTCTTCAAAATTTTATTACACTCCATTTGTCTGCATTGAATTTCATTTTTCCACGCTTGGCTCCATTTAAATAATTTATCGACATCTTGTGTGTGTGTGTGTGTGTGTGTGTGTGTGTGTGTGTGTGTGTGTGTGTGTGTGTGTGTGTGTGTGTGTGTGTGTGTGTGTGTGTGTGTGTGCGCGTGTGTGTGTGTGTGTGTTAGGGTCCTTATCTTTAATCTGTCGTATGTGTACATTTGTTTATTTGCCTGTCTGTCTGTTTGTCCGTCTGTCTGTCTGTCTGTCTGGCTGATTGGGTGTCTGTCCATTTCTTTGTTTGCTCGTATGTTTATTTGTTTGTTTATTTTTTGCCTTGATGGATGTTCATTGTGTTTACCCATATATTCAGATATAGTCATATGTGTGTGTGTGTGTGTGTGTGTGTGTGTGTGTGTGTGTGTGTGTGTGTGTGTGTGTGTGTGTGTGTGTGTGTGTGTGTGTGTGTGTGTGTGTGTGTGTGTGTGAATGATGAAAAAGGAAAACACACAGGGAGGAATCTTACAAAGTTTTATTTTTGTAGAACAGACAGATAGACAGACATAAAGACGGCCACAAAGACAGACAGAGACACGTAGACACAAAGAAACAAACGAATGAACAAACAAACAGACAACATTATCATATATATATATATATATATATATATATATATATATATATATATATATATATATATATATATATATATATATATATATATATATATATATTATATATATATCCTTTTTTCATATTAACAAACCTGCAAATGTTATAATGGTTAGTATTAAATTACGCTCTTCATTAACACTAATATATTTATACAGGGTCTGCAAATTTGAAAACTTCTAATAATATATACATTGAGGGAATACCAGTGTGTGTGTGTGTGTGTGTGTGTGTGTGTGTGTGTGTGTGTGTGTGTGTGTGTGTGTGTGTGTGTGTGTGTGTGTGTGTGTGTGTGTGTGTTCGCGTATGTGTGTTCGCCACAAGTCGCGGAATATTGAATAAATCTAGTGGGATATAGTGGTGGTGGTGGTGGTGGTGATTGATGTGGTGGTGATGGGGGGATAGAAGTAGTGGTGGTGGTGGTGGTGGTGGTGACTTACATTTAATAGTAAAGTTCGTTTGGAAAAAGAAAAGATTATATATATATATATATATATATATATATATATATATATATATATATATATATATATATATATATATATATATATATATATATATATATTATCAGCAAAGAAAAAATAACTATTCATTTAAATTAACATTTATAGGTTTAGATTCTACTATTTTGTTTTAAGTTTAGGATCAACAAAATATTAAGAAAAAAACATAAAACATTAGAATCGTTCCCATTTTTGTTTTTTCATGACCGAATGCGAGTGTGATGATAATGATGATGATGATGATGATGATGATGATGATGATGATGGTGGTGATCGTGGTGGTTGTAAATGACAATTATGATGCGGGTAAAGAAATAATGATAATGATTGTTTTGTATTTGTGCTGAGGAGGCTGGAAGGAACATGCGTTTGTGATGGTGGTGGTGCTTGAGCTGTAGTGGTGGTGAAGGCTGATGTTGTCGTTGGTGTTGTTACTGTTGTTGTGACTGGTGGTGGTGGTGGTAGTGGTGGTGTTGGTGGCGGTGGCAGCGGCAGAAGAGGTTATACTGATGATGGTGGTTACGGTGATGGTGGTGGTGGCGGTGGTGGTGGTAGTGGCGGTGATGAAGGTGGCGCTTAACCTTTTCACAAACCGGATTCCATTTTCTTTTTAACGCATCCTTTTGTTATTTATAATTTCTTTTATATTTCATCCTTCATTTTTCACGTATTTTTCTGTTGGTTTTACTTTGTTTTTAAAATCTAAATATGGAATGGCGGAGTTACAGTATTGTGGTGCTTGCATTTCGTATTATTTTCTCTCTTCTTTTTTCTTTATTTTTGCAAACCATTTTAGGCGAGAGTATTTTATTTTATGGCATTCATCCGTAGCATCTCTTCTTCTTCTTTTTTCTTTTTTTTTCCATTCACGATTTTTCTTCATTTTTATTTTGGTTACCCATTCCGCCTTTCTCGGGTTTTAGGCAGTATTGGTTTTCCTGCTGGCCGCTCCTTCCATTATTCTTACTCCTTGTTTTCCTATTTTCGCTTGCTTATATTTATTGGCGTGTCCTTTTCCAATTCTTCTCTTATCTCTCAATATTCACAAACCTTGCCACGGGGAGACACACACACACACACACACACACACACACACACACACACACACACACACACACACACACACACACACACACACACACGCACGTACGCACACACACACCGTTTTCTTCACTGATATTCTTGATTTATGAACTTATAATCTACCTGTGTACAGTTTGTTTGTGTAATTAAGTGTAGTACTTAATATTATTTTTTATTTTTATTTATTTTTTATTTTTTTATTTTATTTATTTATTTATTTTTTACAGCACTATGATCTATTAGCTTCATTATTCTTATTAGGAGCAAGTGTGGCGCCTCCTGAGGGTGGGTGTTTACGGGGTGGATTTGAGTAGCGAGGATCCCTAGAGCGAGATAGTCCGTGCAAAGGACAGCACCGCCACGGAGACTGTTGTCCAGGGCGGGTGGGGACGAGCGCCTGTGGGGAGGAAAGGAAAGAAAGAATATCACCGAGGAAAAGAAATACAGATAGACAAGATCAAATCGTTATAAAGACAAGACTCCCACACCGCAAAGAATAAAATAATTGTAAACAATGAAACAGATAGGAAGTGATAGGAATAGTTTTATTTTTGAATACTACTGAAAGTGTTAAAATATACTCGGTATAAATTTTCATCAATAAAAACCAGGAGCTGTATTTTGAAACGCTTTAATCTCTCATAAGAATTACTTTCAAAAGCTACAGAGATGATTAGTTAGTTTTTTTTATGGGTGTTTTTTTCACACTGATGATGCAGAAGCCTTAAACTACCACCCGAATCACTAAAACACATTCAGAACCATAATAACTTCCAATAAAACTTTTCAAGCTATCACAGAAAGCACGAAAACACAGCTTTCATCACAACTTATAAAATTACCTTTAGGATCACGAAGACACCCTTGGAAACTCCAATAACTTGTTCTTCTATCACAAGAACACTCTTGAAAACCTTAGTAATTTCCAGTGCAACCTATTAAACTATCACTAGACTCACGAAAGCATCCTTGAAAACCCTAGTAACTTCCTTCTGAACTTATAAAAATACCACTAGAATAAAGAAAAAACTTGCTACAGAACTTGTAAAACAGGAGCTTGTAACAGTAAAATCATGATACATCTTTGAAAACTTTTGTAACTTCCGACAGAATTTGTAACACTACTACTAGGACCACGAAAACAATCTTGAAGACCCTACTAACTACCAGCGAAACTTGTAAAACTACTACTGAAATCACTGAAACACACTTGAAAACTCTCTAGTAACTTGCAACAGAATTTTGTACCACTACTACTAAGACTCACTAAAACGCAATCATTCACGACCCTAATAACTCCCACTACAACTTGTCAAACTATCACTAGAATCTCGAAAATACATTGAGAACCCTAGTAACTTTCAGAAGAACTCGTAAAATTATCATTAGAATCACGAAAACCTTGGAAACCCAGATAACTCCCTTCATAGTCTGTTAAAAATAGTTAATTTAAAACGCCTAAATGTTTGAAAGAGCTGGCCCGGAACTAGACAGAGCACAGTGAAATAATGTAGTGCAGGAAAATAATAAATAGTAAGCACAAGAGAAACACAATTACGAGAAGGAAAGGGAAGTTGAAAAGACGACAAATAGCGACATAAAGAAACAACAATACGTGATAAACAACAATAACAGCTGTAATGAGAATAATGAAAATGTTTAAGGATTGTGTGTTAGTGAAATTCTCTCTCTCTCTCTCTCTCTCTCTCTCTCTCTCTCTCTCTCTCTCTCTCTCTCTCTCTCTCTCTCTCTCTCTCTCTCTCTCTCTCTCTCTCTCTCTCTCTCTCTCTCTCTCTCTCTCTCTCTCTCTCTCTCTCTCTCTCTCTCTCTCTCAGTAAGAAAATGGTAGACGATGTAAAAATCATAAAATTTCCTCGATACCTGCTCTAGAGTAAGAATATGTATGTATGTATGTATGTATGTATGCATGCATGCATGTATGTATGTACGTATTTACGAGTAATATGTGTATTATGCAAGAGGAAACGGGACATTATAATACATCTGGAAGTTAAAGAAACACGGCGAATGAAAAAAGCTAAAGTATTGGAACTGAAAAGAGAGAAAGAAAACAATAAAATAAAAGAAAAAGGAAAAAAGGTAGGGCAAGGAAAGAAAAGAAAAAAGCCGAAAGGATGATATTTCATATGCGCAAAGGACAGAGAGAGAGAGAGAGAGAGAGAGAGAGAGAGAGAGAGAGAGAGAGAGAGAGAGAGAGAGAGAGAGAGAGAGAGAGAAAGGGAATGTTAATGTGTGTGTTTTCAGTGGCTAACGAATGCTAAATATTTACTGGTGTTGGGAGATTAAATAAATAAACAGTAAAAAATCATAAGAGGGAAACCTGTCATGTTTGTTTTGAAGGAAATTTACATAGCAAGGGAATTTTCGCCCACATTTTCCCTTCCTTCTCCTTTTCGTCCTCCTCCTCCTCCTCCTCCTCCTTCTCCTCCTCTCCTTTTTTTTCTGTTTAAGTTTCTCTTATTTATCATTGCAGTATTACCCTTTCCGTCCCTCCTCCCCTCTCTCTCTCTCTCTCTCTCTCTCTCTCTCTCTCTCTCTCTCTCTCTCTCTCTCTCTCTCTCTCTCTCTCTCTCTCTCTCTCTCTCTCTTACACACACACCCGCCCACCTACCCACCCACACACACACACACACACACACACACACACACACGCACACACACATTACAACTTTTCTTACGCTCTTTGCATCCTTTCCTTCCCCTTCATCTTCCCCTTTCTTCCCCTTTCATTCCTTACTCCTACTTACTCTTCATTCTCTCTCTCTCTCTCTCTCTCTCTCTCTCTCTCTCTCTCTCTCTCTCTCTCTCTCTCTCTCTCTCTCTCTCTCTCCGTTTCTTCCTTAATACCATTCCTCCTACTTCCTTCTCTCCTTTTCATCCTCGTTCTTTCTACTTATTCCTCTACTTTCTTCTTCTTACTTCTATTTCCCTGTATCTCCATCCTATTATTCTCACTTCCTGTTCTTTCTTTTCTTTGTTACTTTTTTCTTTACTGCTTTGCTTCTTTCTTTTTAATTCACTCGTCTCTTGTGTTATGTGATCTCGTTACGGCGCGTAATTGAATTAACCAGTCAATTAACTAATCAATAATTGTTCTCCTTTCATCGCCATCCTTTTATTTTTTTATAGACAAACTTCTTCCATTCATCCACGCATTCATCCATTCATCCATTCATTCAATCACCCATGCGCTATCACTTCTCCCTCTTCTTTATTTACTTGATATTCTTTTCATCTCTCTGGCAATATTTTTTTCTTATCCTTCTCGTGTTCTTATTTACCTTATTCTGTCTCTTTTGTTTCTCTTGTTTCATCTTTCTAAGTACCCTTTTTCAGTATATCTAAGGAGCTTTTATCTATCTGTCCCTTACTTTGCCATCGTTTTGACTCTTCTGATCATTAACTCTATCTCTCCATCCATCCATCCACCCATCCATACATACATACATACATACATACATACATACATACATCTGTTCTTCCCTCCGTCCTTTCTTTTCATCCATTCATCATTCCTCCCTCCGTCTCTCCATTCTTTCATCCGTTCATCTCTTCATTCATTCATTCATCCATCCATCCATTCATCTATCCATCCATCCCTCTCTCCCTCCCTCCCTCTATACATCCCCTTCCTGTATCCCTCCCTCCTTCCACCCAATCATTCCTCCCTCCCATCATCCCTTCATCCCTCCCTCCCACCTCCTTCTGTCCAGTCTCTTCCACTAATAGCGTAGAATAGTTACCCAAGCAGCCTTGTAAAG
>NC_087161.1:17681022-17691022 GCF_035594125.1 Scylla paramamosain
GAATTTTTGGTATTTTTTCGATCACAATTTCTTCGCTTTGTAGAATTTTATAATATTATTTTCAAACTTTCTTGATTTTTCTTTCTGCTGTTTTAAAGTATGTAAATTCTAATGACAGCTTTTCTATTTACTGAGATAATAATTCCTTTTGTCTTATACACACTCTCTCTCTCTCTCTCTCTCTCTCTCTCTCTCTCTCTCTCTCTCTCTCTCTCTCTCTCTCTCTCTCTCTCTCTCTCTCTCTCTCTCTCTCTGTGTGTGTGTGTGTGTGTGTGTGTGTGTGTGTGTGTGTGTGTGTGTGTGTGTGTGTGTGTATTTGTTCTTCTTAATTCACGTTCCTTTGTATAGAATTCTTCATCACCAGGTTCATTGCTCTCTCTCTCTCTCTCTCTCTCTCTCTCTCTCTCTCTCTCTCTCTCTCTCTCTCTCTCTCTCTCTCTCTCTCTCTCTCTCTCTCTCTCTCTCCTTTTTCTTCATATCAATTCTTTTCAAAGCGTGTAATTTCATCAGCTGTTGTGTTTTTATTTTTTTCTCCCTCTCTTGCTCTTTATTAGCTGTTTACTCCCCTCTTGTTTTTCACTCTGTTCCTGCGTTTAATTTTTTTTTCCCTTAGTCTTTTTCCCCCTCCGCGACCATCCCCCTGTTTCCCTTATTTTTGTTGTTTTCCTTGCAGTAGCTCTCTTGTTTTTTGTCTTTTTTTCTGAGTGTGTTTTGTTGCCTTTTCCGTGTTTTACCTCCTGCGTTATCTGTTTTTCCTTCTTTTGCTGTTCCTTTTTATCCTTTTTTCGCTTCCGTTTTTCTCTTTTTATCTTTTCTCTCATTGCTTCTTATGTTTCTTTTCAATCTTGTTATTTCGTCTGTGCTTTCTTATATGATTCTCTCTCTCTCTCTCTCTCTCTCTCTCTCTCTCTCTCTCTCTCTCTCTCTCTCTCTCTCTCTCTCTCTCTCTCTCTTCCATAACTTTTTCTTTCCACTTTCTTTCCTCCTCTTCTCCTCTGCTTATCTTATCTTTTCCAATATACTTCTCTTTCACCGCTTCCTGTCTTGCTTTCTTTCATTCCTTCATTTCTCCTCTTCATTCACATTTCCTCCTGTTTTTTCCTCTTTTTTCTGCATCTTGCTTTTTTTCCCTTGACGTCTCTATCTTCTCCTCCTCCTCTTGTTACGTTTTCTTCTATTTTTCCTTTCTTATCTTCTTTTCATTTAATTCCTTTCTCCTACTAATACTTGAATTTATTGTTTTTTTTTCCTAAATCTCTCCACTTATTACCTTCTCTTCTCCTGAATTTTCTTCTTATTCTTAAGTTGTCGTTATCTTCTCTATTCTTATCATGCCCTTCCTTTTTTTAAATTTTGGGTTTTGTTTCTTTTCTCGTATTATCATTATCATGTCTACGAAGACTTCCTCTCTATTTATATTTTGCTTTCTTTAATCATCACCTATTTTCTTTCAGTATTTTGCCTTTTTTTTTTCTTTCCCTCTACATTTTCTTGGCTTCTTCTTATTTGTTCCTCGTTTTTTTCCTCTCTCTAATTCGATTTCACCTTTTATTCTTCCCTTTCTTTGCTTCGTGACTTATTTTTCATCCATCTGCTATTCTCCTCTCCCTACCTCAGTTTCTTCTAATGACCTCCCCTTTCTTCACCTCCTATCTTGCTTTTCTTTCCTTTCTTTTCCCTTTTTCTTTGCATTTCTTCCATTATCCTCCCGTCCTTCTCCGTCCCATCTTCGCCTTTTAATGATCTTCCTTTCTTTCCATCCTACTTCTTCTGTTTCCCAATATCCTCCCTTTTCTTTCTCTTCTACTTTGATTTTATTCTAAGATTCTTCCTTTTCTTCCCTCTTACTTTGCTTTTCTTCTAATTTTCTCTCCTTTCTTCCTCTCCTACCTTACTTTCCTTCCAATATTCTTCCCTTTCTTCCTCTCCTACCTTTCTTTTCTGGTTTTCTCTCCTTCCTTCCCATACTACTTTGCGTTTTCTTTCAATGTTATTTTCTTTCCCCTCTTACCTTGCTTTTGTTCCGGTGTTCTTTCCTTTTTTTCCTGTCCTGTTTTCATTTCCTTCCAGTTTTATCTCATTTCTTCCCCTTCCTATGTTGCCTTTCATCCAGTGTTCTTCGTTTTCTTCCTCTCCTGCCTTTCTTTTCCTCCAGTGTCCTCTCCTTTCTCCCCTTCCTGCTTTGCATTTCTCCCAAAGTTTCCCTTTTCTTCCTTTCCTTCCTTGCCTTTCTTCCAAAATCCCCTTCCAACATTCCCTTCCTACCTTGTACTTTCTTTCCCGGTGTTTCGAATTTCCATTGTCCTTCCCTTTCTTCCCCAGTGCCTTGCTTTACCTTCAGATTTCCTCCCCGTTCTTCCCTTGCTTCCTCGAGCTTTCTTTACCAATGTCCTTCCCTTTCACCCCCTCATACTTGTACCTTGCTTTTCCTTCAGTGCCCTCCTCCCCTTTCTCCCCTCCTACTTTGTTTTTCTTCCAGTGCCGTCCCCTTTCCTCCCCTGCTTTATGCCTTCCCTCCCTATGTCGTGTCCCTTCTTCCCCTCCTTCCCCGTGCTTTCTTTCTCCGTGACCCTGGAGAAGGCAGATCCACCCGCCCGCCTTGAGAGAAATTATAGATGGGTCAACTTGGCTGCATGAGATTAGAACGTTAACAATTCATCAATGTTTGCGAGCCATCACACACACACACACACACACACACACACACACACACACACACACGCAGACGGTACACAGTGTAGTACAGGGCAAAACAAGGCACACATGCATATACAGATACGGTAATGCTACAAAGGATTCGCCACGCATGCTACACACACACACACATACACACACACACACACACACACACACATATACACACACACACACACACACACACACACACATACACACACACACATATACACACACACACATACACACACACACACATATACACACACAGCACTCTCTCTCTCTCTCTCTCTCTCTCTCTCTCTCTCTCTCTCTCTCTCTCTCTCTCTCTCTCTCATTTGTGATAATCCACTAGCTTTACACACCGATAAACTCCCTTTCTCCCTTCCTCCTCTTCCTCCTCCACCTCCTCCTCTTCCTCCTCCTCCTCCTCCTCCCTCCACGCCCATCTCGATAATCCTTCTTCCCAAATACAATAATCTTCTTCCCCCTCCTCCTTCTCTCCCTCCTCCCCCTCCTCCTCCTCCTTCGTCAATATTATCCACGTTTCGCCTTGTTTTCTTATTTGTTATTGTGTGTGTGTGTGTGTGTGTGTGTGTGTGTGTGTGTGTGTGTGTGTGTGTAGTGTTGTATTGTGTTTGTTTTGTTGTATTTTATCCTGTTGTAACTTTGTAATACTGTCCCTATTTTATTTTATTTTTTTTTGCTGTTATTATAACGAGTGTATTTTATTGTACTTTATTGTGTGTGATTTGTTACGTTGTATTGTTGGAGCATGTAGTATGTTGTACGTATGCTATTTTTTTCTCATACTCCTTTTCTATGTATATGTTTGTTCATGTTTGTTTTATATTCATTATTCATTTTTTTTTTTTTGTTAAAGTCTTTCGTGTTTCGTTCATTTATTCATTTTGGTTTGTATAATCATTTACTTTTGACTCATAACTCATTCATTCACTCATTCATTCATTTATACATTTATTCATTATCAATTCTGGCTAGGAGAGAGAGAGAGAGAGAGAGAGAGAGAGAGAGAGAGAGAGAGAGAGAGAGAGAGAGAGAGAGAGAGAGAGAGAGACGTTCAAACATTCGTAAGCTGATGCAGTGAGAGAGAGAGAGAGAGAGAGAGAGAGAGAGAGAGAGAGAGAGAGAGAGAGAGAGAGAGAGAGAGAGAGAGAGAGAGAGAGCGCAAAGGTCATTATTCATGTTCCCGTCACGTCACACTCACAATTGGAAAAGAGAGAAATGAGATAAAAATGATGATAAGAAGAAAAAAGAGAAAGAGAGAGAAAGACAGAGAGCTGGAGCCAGAAGGTGACGCATTGAAATCATAGAGAGGTTAAATTTTCTCCACTTTTTTTCCGTTTTTTTTTTCGTTTTTTTTTTTTTTTTTTGCACGTCATCGTTCTTGTCAGTTTTGTGAGACTATCATCGTCCGTCATCGTCACTTTTATCGTCATCGTTATCGTTGTCATTATCGTCATCACTGTTATTATTATTACTATTGTTATTATTGTTTCTTTTTTCATTAGCTTCCTCATCTTTATCATTCTGCATCATGAAAGGATTATCTACTGCTACTACTATTATCACTACTACTACTACTACTACTACTACTACTACTACTACTACTACTACTACTACTACTACTACATCACTCCTGCTACTATTGTTACCGCTGCTGCTCCTACTACTACTACTACTACTACTACTACTACTACTACTGCTACTGCTACTACTACTACTACTACTACTACTACTACTACTAATAATAATAATAATAATAATAATAATAATAAGAAGAAGAAGAAGAAGAAGAAGAAGAATGTTGATAGTGATAATAACAATAAAATATTAATAACAAAAATAATATATTCCAATACTACTACAAGTACTACTACTACTACTACTACTACTACTACTACTACTACTACTTCCACCACCACTACTTCTTATACTATAACTACAACCATCATCACCACCACCACCAGTACTCTTTCACCTCCTCCTCCTCCTCCTCCTCCTCCTCCTCCTCATCCTCCTCCTCCTTCTTTCTCGGCACATTCTACATCGTCATCTCTAACATTATAAAAATGCAGGTTTGAGTTTCGGCTGAATTCTTAGAAGTCGAAGAAGGGAGAAAGGGAAGGAAGGAAGGCGGGGTGACGTTGAGGAGGAAAAAGGAGATTGAGAACGAGACATGGAGGGAGGGAGGCATTGGAGGTAGAAAAGGAGACCGGAAGTGAGGGAGGGAGGGAAGGAAAGGAGGGAAGAAGCAAAGAACATTTTTTTAAGACGGGAAAATGAGAGATGAAAGAGAAGAGACGGGGGAAAGCTAGAGAGAGAGAGAGAGAGAGAGAGAGAGAGAGAGAGAGAGAGAGAGAGAGAGAGAGAGAGAGAGAGAGAGAGAGAGAGAGAGAGAGAGAATTTTTCTATGCTGGGAAAATTAAAAAAAGAGAGAGAGAGAGAGAGAGAGAGAGAGAGAGAGAGAGAGAGAGAGAGAGAGAGAGAGAGAGAGAGAGAGAGAGAGAATTTTTCTCAGCTGGGAAAATTGAAAAGTAGAGAGAGAGAGAGAGAGAGAGAGAGAGAGAGAGAGAGAGAGAGAGAGAGAGAGAGAGAGAGAGAGAGACGATATCCTTAAACGAGAAACGCAACTCAAAGGAACACGTTGAAAAAAAAATGAATAGAAAACTAAAAAAAATAAAATAAAATAAAAAATGAAAAGAAAATTGAAGAAAAAAAAAAGGAAGATCCATCAGAATCTTCTGTCAAAAATTTCCTCCTCGGCATATCTGTATTTTTTCCTCCTTAATTTTGTGGATTTAAACGACCGCCCGTCCCCCTCCCCCTCTCGCCCCCTACGCCGCCCCTTCTCCCGCCCCCGTCCCTCCTCCCGCCTACCTCTTTCCTCTCCAATACGAACCAATCTGAATTCTTGTCGCACGCTGCCTCAACCACACCCAGACATTTCGGGCGAGACATGTTCTCTCTCTCTCTCTCTCTCTCTCTCTCTCTCTCTCTCTCTCTCTCTCTCTCTCTCTCTCTCTCTCTCTTTCTTTTCTTTTATTAGTTTACAGTTGTTTTGAGTGGTCCATTCTCTCTCTCTCTCTCTCTCTCTCTCTCTCTCTCTCTCTCTCTCTCTCTCTCTCTCTCTCTCTCTCTCTCTCTCTCTCTCTCTCTCTGTGTGTGTGTGTGTGTGTGTGTGTGTGTGTGTGTGTGTGTGTTCTTTTTCCATTCTTATATTAGTTTACAGTTGTTTTGAGTGGTCCATTCTCTCTCTCTCTCTCTCTCTCTCTCTCTCTCTCTCTCTCTCTCTCTCTCTCTCTCTCTCTCTCTCTCTCTCTCTCTCTCTCTCTCTCTCCATCCTATATATAGACTTCACTAGTTTTGTTTTCCCTTTCAAAATCATTTACCATGTAGAAAAAAAGAGAAATAAAAACGGGTCTAACAATTTCCTACGAAACGTTATTTTTGTTTCATACTGTCCCCCTTTTCTTTTTTACCTCGATTTTTTCTCTCTCTCTTTTTAAGCCTATTCCTTCTTTTTTTCCCTCCCTGTTCTTCCCATAGCTCTCCTTCCTGCCTCTGTCTCTCTTTTTTTTTCCCTAGTTGATTGTCTTTTTTTCCGATTTCCTTTCGATTATGTATTTTTCCCTTTAAGTCTCTCTCTCTCTCTCTCTCTCTCTCTCTCTCTCTCTCTCTCTCTCTCTCTCTCTCTCTCTCTCTCTCTCTCTCTCTCTCTCTCTCTCTCTCTCTCTCTCTCTCTCTCTCTCTCTCTCTCTTTCTCGTTCCTTACTTCTCTTCCTGTCTTCTCGCATCTCTTTTCCTCAATTTATGCCTATTACATTTTTCTCCATTGCCTCACTTTCCTCTTCGCACGTTCTTTCTTCTTCCTTTTCCTCGCTTTTCTTTTTCATATCCTTTTTTTTTCCAGATAGACAAAAACCGAACATTTGAGAGAGGAAAAATATCGGAAAGACGGGAAGAAAAAAGAGGAAAGGATAGAAGATAAATGCCGTGGGAAAGAGAGAAGGAAAAGGTGCGTTAATTCTGGGGTAAAAATTACGTCATTTATTTGAGGCAGTTTGACCGTGACCTTGTTTCTCCCCGCATGAACTGACCTGACCTGGTAGTAGTGATGGTGATGATGGCGTTGGTGGTGATAGTGGTGGTGGTGGTGGTGGTGGTGGTGGTGGTGGAAATAGTAGTAGTGTAAAAGTAGTGATTTTTTTTATTACTATTATTGTCATTATTGTTGTTGTTGTTGTTGTTGTTACTATCATCAGTATTATCGTTATTATTGTTGTTGTTGTTGTTATTACTGTTGTTGTTGTTGTTGTTGTTGTTGTTGTTATTATAACCATCATCATCATCATCATCACCATCATCATCATCATCACCATCATCACCATCATCATCATCATCATCATCATCCCCATCACCATCATCACCGATATCATCATCATCGTTATCGTCGTCATCAAAGCCAGTATCGTTTCTGTTTGTTGTTATTGTTGTTGCTGTTGTTATTGATGATGATGAAGCTGATGATGATAGCGACAACGATCAGGAAGAGGAAAAATGGAAAACAACTATAATTCCAAAAAAAGAAAGAAGAAGAAAGGAAAGTCCGTGGAAGGCGTGAGTGTATGCATGTATATAAGAGGAAGAGCAGGAAAATGAAGAGGAGGGGAGGGTTCGTGAGGCAAGGAGAAGGGCTTACGAGAGGTGGGGGAGAAAGTATCCAAAACTTTAGGGAAAATACGAAGCTCTTCTGAAAGGAAGTGACTAATTTGTGTGTGTTAAAGGAGCAGGTGTTGCCGATGGTTTTGGGTACAAGTGGGGAGGCGCCGGAGGATAAGGCTGTAGTGAGAAGCAGGTCGGGCGGCGGTACTACTACATGTGAGGGGGTTTTGAAATGAGATCATTGAAAAGGTACAGGTAAGAGTGTGAAGGTTAATGAATTCTACCACGACTGAGGTGCTGGGAGAGAAAATGAAGCGTGGAAAGTTACCGGTAGGATATATGAGTATGATACAGCATCAGGCTTGCTACTTGGAGAAAAATAAAGAAAAAAAATGTGACCGTATGGATATGCGGCCGATTATGTTACGTAATCCTTTCACTGCCATGGCCTCTCCTCAAGTTTAGTAGTAATTGAGCTATTGTGGTGAAAGCTTCTAGTATAGTTTTCAATCACACCAGTGAGTAACAGGGTGGTTCAAACGTTTTAGTGGCTGTAGTTTTATTCTTGTTCTGTAAAATCGCCTGGACAGTAACAAGTTCCATGCTATCATTATGTAGTATCTAGTTGATATATTCCGTCATGGGGATGAGGTATTCATTGAAGACAGACACGGGACTATTATAATACTGTGTCAGGAATCATCTTTAGGAGCGTTAAAAGTGGAAGTGCCGAAGTAATATCATTTATGTTTGGCACTGGTCATACCTCATCTAGATTGTTTTGAATAGTTCTAGACGCCATATTACGGAAAGGATGTAGGTCTGTTAGAATCAGTACAAAGGAGAATGGCTTAAAAATACAAGAAATTAAAAGTATTTCTTACGAATGGAGATTGAAGCTTGTAAAGTTACATTCCTTAGAGAGATTTGATAGAGGTTTTTAAGTGGTGTAGGGGATATAAGGGTGACATACACCAGGTGACATACATCAGGATCAGTAATTAGTAAAGGTCGAAATAAGGAGATTAAGTTAAATAAAAAAAAAAAAAAAGATAGAAAGGAACTGGTTATAAAAAACAGAGTAGTAGATACATGGAATGTACTCAGTAATCAGATTGTTTGTGATGAGTCATTAAGGTGCTTTCAAAGAAAATAAACTCATGAACGAGGGTGATAGATGAAAATAAGTAGGTATGTTTCATACAGGGTCTGTCAAATGTATGCCTTCTAGAATAGCTTCTTGCAGCTCTAGTAATGGCTTCTTGCAGCTCCCCTTATTTTCTTATTATCTAAAGTTATTACTGGTATAGAATGGAATAACGAAACTTACAGCGGAATAAACTATCCTGATATACCCACAGGGATCCATTATGCGGTTTCAGAACATACGAAGTGACATGTGTAGAACTATCCTAGTGAAGTAGGAGTGCAGACAATATTGTAAAATTAGAAAGGAAATAAAATAAGTATAAGGTTGGGCAGAGAGGATGGACAAAACTTCTTATCAAAAGACAGTTCATGACAGTGATGTGTGATGCCGCCTTGGTTGTTTAGTCGACCCTTATACTGCTAGACAAGATTTCTTTCCCTTAATTACCTAAAACTTTCTAGACACTTATCTTTATACTAGTCTCACAAGTTCTGCAGCATGAAAGAGACTAAAATAATCTCCTGTTCTCTTCTTTTTTCTGCGTGTTCAAGCAAACAATTTTCTACTTTGCTGTGAATGCTAACAACGAATAACTGCAGCAGTGAAGGGGGTTTAAATCTTCACGCACGGAGTAATGAGGAACCAGGAAGACAAGTAGACTAATAGGTTATTTCAAGATCCGCAGTAGCTCCATAAAGTCCTGAAAGGAGTTAGCTTACCTTATGATAGGTTAGCTTTATGGTTAAGTACTTAAGGAAAGGTGGAGGGATCTGGAAGGGAAAATAGGAGGAAAATGTCAAGGACCGGAAAGCGACAACGGGAAGAACAGAGAAGGGATAAATACGTGCAGGGGTAAAGGATTAACGAAGTACAGAATAGGATACGAAGAATAAACTAGATAGAACTCAGTACTGTTGGCTGGTGGCAAATTCCAAGTCGTTGATACTGGGAAGCTGTGGAATTTAGTCACGATATAAGTTAGGGTGCGTGAGGAGGAAGATGAAGGCGAGTGCGGCAAGGAGCAGAGTGATGGTGCCGTAGAGCCCGAGCTTTAGGAGGGAGTGAAGTAATTTACATAGTCCTGAATTGTGAGACGCCGGGACAAGTGTTGAGAGTGTGGACATTACTGCTGCGGGGTTATGTGTGATGAGTAATGGCGCTGGTGTGTGTGTGTGTGAGAGAGAGAGAGAGAGAGAGAGAGAGAGAGAGAGAGAGAGAGAGAGAGAGAGAGAGAGAGAGAGAGAGAGAAATTGGAACAATCACAGGGAAGATTCTCTCTATAACAACATAATACACCAAGGAATAGAAGAGAACAAGGCGGAAGCAGAGAGAGAGAGAGAGAGAGAGAGAGAGAGAGAGAGAGAGAGAGAGAGAGAGAGAGAGAGAGAGAGAGAGAGAGAGAGAGAGAGAGAGAGAGAGCGACTAAACGCATACTAAGGTAGAAATATCAGAGAGAATTATTACAGTACCAAGAGTTATGCAAAAAAA
>NC_087161.1:17698522-17701022 GCF_035594125.1 Scylla paramamosain
CGACCCCTTCAGCCGGGCAATCACCGAGCGACAGACAGCTGCGGGAGTCACGACAGCAATAACCAGCCACGTATTCCACAAGACTGAACGAGAAATCAGAAATGCCGGAGTATATTTCGAACCTAGATAGAACTGTCGATCACGTTTTGGGCGTGGAGGAAGAGGAGGAGAAGGAGGAGGAGGAGATAGAATGAACAAACATTAGCATATCTGGGTATTGTAGTTAACGGACGTCGCTGCGCTGATTACTCCTGTTTATTTTTCTTCTTGCACATAAATAAAGGACATAATAATCGTCTGGTCTTTTTGTGTCTCTCCCCCGCGACCTGCAGACCTTGATGACGCCTTTGTTGAGGAGCGCCGGCCCTCTGCGTCCACCAACAAGTTGCACAAATCACTCCCTCACCGCGTGTGCCGCAAATTTCCGGCCGAATTTTGGACGTGGCTCAGCCGGCCCCGTGTGTAACAATTTACCAGTCACGTGCCAGCGGGAATGGGAAGTTGTGGCTCCTGACGTATAGGTTGATAGTAGGTATATAAATGTGTGAGCTTGTGTGCATCGTGCGTACGGTGTCTGTTTGTATGTGTGTGTGTGTGTGTGTGTGTGTGTGTGTGTGTGTGTGTGTGTGTGTGTGTGTGTGTGTGTGTGTGTGTGTGTGTGTGTGTGTGTGTGTGTGTGTGTGTGTGTGTAGGTGGATGGGTAGGCCTGTAACGGTGTCACATAATTAATAATAATATGTATTGTATTTATAATGCCTTGCCTGATTAGCAATAAAAGGAGTATGGAAAGTTCCATGGTGTGTGTGTGACGTAGGGTGGCGTGATTATATCCCCACCACCCTTATCCGCCAACACCCACTATCTACACTTATGTATATATGTATACATACACTTATATTGCTAATCAGGCAAGGCATTATAAATACAATACATATTATTATTAATTATGTGATACCATTACATAATTAATAATAATATGTATTGTATTTGTAATGCCTTGCCTGATTAGCAATATAATTGTATGTATACATATATGCATAAGTGTAGATAGTGGATGTTAGCGGATAAGGGTGGGGCGGATATGATCACATACACTTATATTGCTAATCAGGCAAGGCATTATAAATACAATACGTATTATTATTAATTATGTGACACCGTTACAGGCCTTCTCTTCCAAATTACGTTAATATTCTTCATCTTCGCGTTTTATTTTCTCTCTTTCTCTCTTTTAATAAACTTTCATATGTTTTCCTACGCATCTTCATTTGTTCTATATGATACTAGCTTTTTTTTTCTTTCTTTTTTTTTTCATAATTACTCGTGTCTTTCTGATTGCTGTCCACATGTCTCTAAAGGTTATCACAGGATCTCAATGGAATCTTGGAGAAAAGCTTAGCTCAAGAAGACAGTAATTGATTACATTTTAAGAGATATTCAAATATGAATGTGGCTGCACAGTTTATTTTCCTCAAAATGTTCTCACTACCCGAAGAGATCCCTGCGGTATAATTCTATTGATAATGTTAGTTATATTTTTAATTAGGTCTACGGTATATGCATGTCATATTTCATTTGGTGTTGATAGATTTTCCCATGTTTAATTAATTCTATAGAAATTTATTGCCATATTTCATTAAGTCTACGAAAAGTTAATGCCATTCTTCATGTAATCTAGGAAGGTTTTTACATTTTACCAAGTCTATAGCCTAGAAAATATCTGCGAATTTCGCTAAGTCTTAGAAAGATGTATACTATGTTTCATTAACTCTAGGAAAAGTGATCACCACATTTCAGTAAGTCTACGGAACTTTACTGTCACATCTTAAATCAGGGAAAAAATTTTTTGCAGCATTTCATCAAATGTATGGAGACTCTTTAACTAATTTCACTAAATATACGAAGAATTTTGGCAAATCTTACTAATTCTACAGAGAAAGCTTGCAATCTTTAATTAAGTCTACAGGTATCATTCGTCACATCAGTAAGGTGTCGTGAATGAAAGCCACATTTCATTAAGTCTACGCAGAATATTACCGTATTTCACAAAGTCTACAGAAAATATTTGCCAAATTTCACCAAGTGTATGAAGAATAATTGTCACGTTTCATTAAGTCTAAAGGGAAAACTCTTCACATTTCAAAATACTGTATGGTGTTTTCTCCCCTCTTACTTGATCCTCTCTCCGCTCGTTCGCATGCAGAATCTCCATCTCGTTTTGTCTTCCTGACGCTACAAGAAAATAAAAGGAAGCAGAAACAGGAAAAAGAGGATAAAAGTAAAGAAATGCCACGCGTTTACAAATTCATGCATGACGAGAGCAAGTAAATTATTATCCTGTTGCTGCTCTCTCTCTCTCTCTCTCTCTCTCTCTCTCTCTCTCTCTCTCTCTCTCTCTCTCTCTCTCTCTCTCTCTCTCTCTCTCTCTCTCTCTCTCTCTCTCTCTCTCTCTCTCTCTCTCTCTCTCTCTCTCTGTCTCTTTCTCTCTTTCACGATGACA
>NC_087161.1:17706022-17708522 GCF_035594125.1 Scylla paramamosain
ATATCAATAAAAAAAAAAAAAAAAACTAACTAGGGGTAACAATGAAACCATCAATGTTCGTTCAGAGCAAATATTAAAGTGAAGGCGGCGGCGCGGCGGTAGACAGGCGGCACCAGTGTGGGAGGAGCAGCGGTGAGCCGCATAAGGAAGGCGACTGACAAGGGACTACACTTCACTACACATTTCCGATTTGATGCACGTGAACAATTTTCCAGAGTGACCAGTTGACACTTGCCGAGGATCAGACGTGGCGTGGGTGAACGACATAGGCTGTGGTGGGCGGAAAGGTTGCGTGATAGGCTGGGGCAGTGGTGGTGGTGGTGGGCAGAACAGGACAGCTTTGTTTACCAGTGCTTGGGCAGTGGTGGTGGTAGGCAGAACAGGACAGTTTGGTTTACCAGTGCTTTCTTATTTGTACCCAGCATTGAGACACTTAACATTTCTGACACTTCAGTGCTTCACGTCTCAAGATTTTCATCAGTGTATAAGATTACTTAGTATCAGATGTATAAGGTTACTTAGTATTAATTCATGTTAAAAAGTTGTATTACTTGTTTTTCATCGTGAAGGACGTAGCATGAAAAATCTGCTCAGTATGGTATAGTGGGTGTCGAATCAGGCTATAGTAGTTACCCTGTTAGAAAAGCGAGACTGGTGTACTGTATGAGTGGATTAGTATTTCAGTTACAGTACAAAGTAGGCGGTGAGGACCCAAGGTTGTGTAGAGGGCGTGGTCTTGGTACAAGCAGGAGCGGGAATTTCCAATACATCTATAAAAGACACGTGCTTTAAGTGACTTGAATAGTGAACGTAAAGTGTTGGCTGTGGTAAGTGAGAGCAAAGATTGGCACTGATATAGAGTTTAGAGTTGATCAGTGCCGGAGAGGAAGTGTGGCCAAGAGTGTCCGTGAGTACTCAGCGACCTGATTATGTAATAGCTATTCTTGGTACATTTACAGGCGTGGTGGTGGTGCCTGCTGGATTGTGGTCATTCCTGTGCGAATAAGTACATTTCTGTAAATGTATCTTGCTAAGTACTGTAACTTTATGCTTTTTCAAGGTTTTCTTTTAGAAATATGATACTTGTGGTATTACTAATACAGTTATTACTGCTAATAATTCTATATCTTTGAATGCAGTCAATTCTGTAACAGTTAGTTTTCAAGAATAGATTGGACACCCAGAGGACACAAGCACAGGACGTGAGGGGGGAAAATAATAATAACAATAATAATAGTGTGGGCCAATACAATAATAGCCTAGTCAAGGGCTATCTATCTATCTGATTGTCTATGTGTCTATGGTGGCATAGTTGGGGAGGTGGTTGAGTGGGTGGCACAGGGAGGAGAGGAGCCCCAACTGTATTGAACCAGCTTTGGGGGAGCCCAGCTTACAAAAGATTGAGAACCCCAGACTTAGACTAATTCACAACTAAGATATTGTGTATTATCTCAGAAAAATCATATTATGTATGTTATTATGAAATGTCACTTTTTTTATATATAGTTTTACTTGTTCTATCGTGATATTGTAGTTGCAAAAAGAAAATAGCTCTTATTTATTTTTTTGGAAGACAATTATAACCAGCTCTCATGTAATTTTCTAAAGACAAATTATAACCATACAATATTCATTGTTCATTGCACAACTTGTAGTATGTACTACAAATGTTATGTATTGGCCCAGTTGGATGTATAACTGGGGCATATTATTTCATTACTGTAAGTCAGAAGTACCTGTTAGGATAGGATTTGTTGTGTTAGATATTGGTAATACTTGTGTCTATAAAAGGAGACTACAAATCAAATATTTCCCCTCACTATGATGTCATACTTGTGGAGATGCTGTTGTTAATACAATGCTTCTGCAGGATTCAGGATGCCTACTACTATAGCAGTGGTTTTTGATAACCCATCGGCAGTCTTCTTCACCGGCCAGAATATCACTGGTGATGTCAGGGTGACTTGTGATAAACCCAAAAAGTGCAGAGGTCAGTAAATCTGTATGTCATTTAGTATGTGTTGTCTTATTTTTGTGTGTAAAGGTTAACTTTTGACATTATTAATTTCCTGTTGCTTGTATGTGCTTGGAAGTGGAGTGATCTTTCTTCATAGCTTATTTAAATATTTGTTTAAATCTTTGTATACATATGGCATGTTCTTTGTGGCAGGGAGAATGGCCTGGTCACACATTCTGTGGTTTGGTTGGAAGAATACTTGTATTTTCTGTACATTGGAAAAGGATTCTTAATAGGGCATAGTGAGGGAAATGGAAAATACCTCTTTTATATTTATTTATTCTGTGACAAGATGTGCCTTGTTCGGGTTATCTGATATCCTCTCTTCCTTTGGCTTAGTATATAGTGGATAGATGTTTATCATTTAAAGATTTTAACTTTTTTTTTTTACACATTGGAGATGGGCCAGAAGTAAAATTATACTCAGCTCAGTGAGAAATGGATGATAGGGTAGGGCACCGGAATTCCCCCACTTTTGCTATT
>NC_087161.1:17711022-17718522 GCF_035594125.1 Scylla paramamosain
TCCCAAATGCTGTTTAGAAAACTTTTCAAATATCGAGTCTGTTGCTGGTAGCCAAGAATCCTTGCTGACAGCCCAGCACATGCCGCACACACATGCCACACACACACACACACACACACACACACACACACACACACACACACACACACACACACACACACACACACACACACACACACACACACACACACACACACACACACACACACACACACACACACACACACACACACATTCTAATCCCTCAAACCACTATTCTATTGCTTTAATTTCCTGCCTATCTAAAGTTTTTGAATCTATCCTCAACAGGAAGATTCTTAAACATCTATCACTTCACAACCTTCTATCTGATTGCCATTGTGGGTTCTGTCAAGGCTGCTCTACTGGTGATCTCCTGGCTTTCCTTACTGAGTCTTTTAGAGATTTTGGTGAAACTTTTTCTGTTGCCTTAGACATATCAAAAGGTTTTGATAGTCTGGCACAAAGCTTTGATTTCCAAACTACCCTCCTACGGCTTCTATCCTTTCTGTAACTTAATCTCAAGTTTCTTTTCTGACCATTCTATTGCTGCCGTGGTAGACAGTCACTGTTCTCCTAAATCTATTAACAGTCGTATTCCTCAGGGTTCTGTCCTGTCACCCACTCTCTTCCTGTTATTCATCAGTGATCTTTTAAACCAAACTTCTTGCCCTATCCACTCCTACGCTGATGATACCACCCTGCACTTTTCCACGTCTTTTCACAGACATCCAACCCGTCAGGAAGTAAATAGTTCACACAAGGAAGCCACAGAACACCTGACATCTGGTCTCTCTAAAATTTCTGATTGGGGCAGAGCAAACTTAGTATTGTTCAATGCCTCAAAAACTCAATTCCTCCATCTATCAACCTTTCAGACACACAACCTTCCAGACTATTCTTCTTCAGTGGCACTCTACTGGCCCTCTCTTCTACACTTAACATCCTCAGTCTGTCCTTTTCTTATAATCTAAACTGCAAATTTCACATCTCATCTCTAGCTAAAACAGCTTCTATGAAGTTAGGTGTTCTGAGACATCTCCACCAGTTTTTCTCACCTCCCCCCCAGCTGCTAACTCTGTACAAGGGCCTTATCCGTCTGTGTGCAGAGTATGCTTCACATGTCTGGGGGAGTTCACTCATACCGCTCTATTAGATGGGGTGGAATCAAAAGCTTTTCGTCTGAACTCCTCTTCTCTAACTGACTGCCCTCAGCCTCTTTCTCATCGCTGGAATGTTGCTTCTCTTGCTATCTTCTATCGCTGTTTTCATGCTAACTGCTCTTCTGATCTTGCTAACTGCATGCCTTCCCTCCTTACTTCTTTCTCTCACTCCTGTTCTGTCCACCTCTCTAATACAAGAGCTAACCAGTATTCCCAATCATTCATCCCCTTCTCTGGTAAATCCTGGAACTCCCTTCCTGCTTTTCTATTTCCACTTACTATGACGAAGTCCTTCAAGAGGGAGGTTTCAAGACACTTATCCTTCAATCTTTGACCACCACTTTGGACCCTATTCAGGACTGGCATCTCAGTGAGCTTTTTTTTTTTTTTTATTTGATTTTTTGTTGCCCTTGGCCAGTGTCCCTCCCCCCCCCAACAAAAAAAAAAAAAAAAAAAAAAAATATATATATATATATATATATATATATATATATATATATATATATATATATATATATATATATATATATATATATATATATATATATATATATATATATGAGAGAGAGAGAGAGAGAGAGGAGAGAGAGAGGAGAGAGAGAGAGAGAGAGAGAGAGAGAGAGAGAGAGAGAGAACACACAGTTCAGTAACCATTACATGAGAGAGAGAGAGAGAGAGAGAGAGAGAGAGAGAGAGAGAGAGAGAGAGAGAGAGAGAGAGAGAGAGAACACACACAGTTCAGTAACCATTAAATGAGAGAGAGAGAGAGAGAGAGAGAGAGAGAGAGAGAGAGAGAGAGAGAGAGAGAGAGAGAGAGACACTTCAGTAACCATTACACGAGAGAGAGAGAGAGAGAGAGAGAGGAGGAGGGAACACAGCACCATACGGGGACTGTGGAAGCATAGGCTATTAGCGACACAAATTCTCTCTCTCTCTCTCTCTCTCTCTCTCTCTCTCTCTCTCTCTCTCTCTCTCTCTCGTGTAATGGTTACTGAAGTGTGTGTGTGTCTCTCTCTCTCTCTCTCTCTCTCTCTCTCTCTCTCTCTCTCTCTCTCTCTCTCTCTCTCTTGATATCCAGAATTTTTCCATCGGTGAGAGAGAGAGAAAGAGAGAGAGAGGGGGGGGGGAGGGGACACGGCACTCTTACGTGGACTCCGTGGAATGATAGGCTATCAGTAACAAAAACATTCTCTCTCTCTCTCTCTCTCTCTCTCTCTTCTCTCTCTCCTCTCTCCTCGCTCTCTCTCCTCTCTCTCTCTCTCTCTCTCTCTCTCTCTCTCTCTCTCTCTCTCTCTCTCTGTTGAAGTAAGGTGTTATTGAGATAGTACATGAAATATAAATTCTGGAGACATTGTCATCCTGGTAAACAATGGTGTTGGTAACTCATGTGTCATTCACAGTGATCATTTGTAATTTAAGAACATAAGAACATAAGAAATAAGGGAAGCTGCAAGAAGCGACCAGGCTTACACGTGGCAGTCCCTGTATGAAACACTCCTACCTATTTCCATCTGTTATCCCCATCCATAAACTTGTCTAATCTTCTCTTAAAGCTCTCTAGTGTCCTGGCACTAACTACATGATTACTGAGTCCGTTCCACTCATCTACCACTCTATTTGAGAACCAATTTTTTCCTATCTCCTTCCTAAACCTAAATTTTTCAAGCTTGAACCCGTTATTTCTTGTTCTACCTTGGTTGCTGATCCTAAGAATTTTGCTTACATCTCCCTTGTTATAACCCCTATACCACTTAAAGACTTCTATCAGGTCCCCTCTTAACCTACGTCTCTCCTAGAGAATGTAAATTTAACCGCTTCAACCTCGCTTCGTAAGGAATACTCCTCATCCCCTGGATCCTTTTAGTCATTCTCCTCTGTACTGATTCTAATAGACCTATATCTTTCCTGTAATGTGGGGACCAGAACTGCACAAGCGTAGTCTAGATGAGGTCTGACCAGCGCCAAGTATAACTTTAATATTACTTCCGGCCTTCTACTTTTAACACTCCTAAAAATGAATCCTAGTACCCTATTTGCCTTGTTTCTGGCTTCTATGCATTGTTTCCCTAGACGGAGTTCAGAGCTAACTATAACTCCTAAATCTTTCTCGTACCCTGTACCTACCAGAGTTTGGGTGTTTAATGTGTACCTATTGTGTGGGTTTCCTCTACCTACGCTAAGCACTTTGCATTTATTGATATTAAATTGCATTTGCCATCTATCCGTCCATTCATTCATTCTATCTAAGTCTGTCTGCAAGGCGATGGCATCCGCTTCTGACCTAATTAATCTACCTATCTTTGTGTCATCCGCAAATTTACTAACATCGCTACTAATTCCACTATCCAAGTCATTGATATATATTAGAAATAATAATGGCCCTAATACTGATCCCTGTGGCACCCCACTAATGACATGACCCCACTCGGATTTTCGAGCCGTTTATTAGCACTCTGTCGCCTGTTACCAAGCCATGACCCTATCCAACCTAACACCTTCCCATCTATCCCGTGCGCCCTAACCTTTCTCAGGAGCCTTTGATGGGGCACCTTGTCGAATGCTTTACTAAAGTCCAGATATAAGATATCATAACTATCACCATTATCTACTGCCTCGTACATTTCTACAACATCGACCTCAACCCTCACCTAATTATAAAATTCAAAGAGATTTGTATACCGCATTTATAAAGAGAGCAAAAATTACACATGGTCAGGTACATACGCTATGAGAAACATTTCATAATACAGTAGCCAATCACTACTCTCCTATGGGCGATGACTGTGTCAAGTTGACAGTTACTCTTTTCCAGTTGATTATCTGTTTATTTTATATTGACTTATCCTATATTCTTGTGTACATGCACATGCTCATATTTTCATGTGTATTGAGTACATATGCTATCTTTTGGCAAGAATGGAATTTAAGTAAAATTTCTAATAATGAAAATAAAAATACCGCTTATGTTTACATGCTTTGAAAAAGTCTGGCAGTGTAAGGGTTAACAGATGTGTATATGTTGCCTTAAAAATTGCTTCTTAGTGTAGATTTCTTATTCCTTTGTGTCTAAAGCTACTACTCCACTTAATATATATTTGCCTAATTGTCTTCTATTCCTTGCCAGGTATTGAGGTGGAGTTCAAGGGATATGCAAAGGTTCATTGGACTGAGAGGAAAACTACGGGGACAGGGGATGACCCGTAAGACAGAGACCCACCACTACACAAGCCAAGAGAAGTACTATGATATGAACTACTGGGTCTGGGGCAATGGTGGGTGACCAGGGAACTGGCTGGATGGCTGGTGTTTAGGGTGGAGCAACCAGTGGAGACATGCCCATTCTTGGAAAGTCTGGAAGGGTGCACTGTCTTCTGATTTTCTCCTGTGCCATGCTTTTCGAGTCTTTCCAAAGGGGAGTATCAATGGTTTTACCTTTTTTCCCCCTTTTTTTACTACCAATGCTTTTTTTTTTTTTTTCCCATATATGCTTGCAGTTTTTTCCATCGCTTTCAAAGTTAGGCAAGGAGGCTCTTTAGCTTAGATACATGAGAATTTTTTTTGTGTGAGATCTGTACTTTATTCTTTATAAACCATATAGATCTTTACATGTTTAAAGTGAGTCAAACTTCTTCTGCTGTGGTCAGGTGGGTTTTTGATGCCATGGTGCTTCTCTATGGCAGGTGACACCTCAGCTTCTTGCAGGTGTTACATGCTAGAGGTGGTTGCTACATCCTAAATGCTCAGTATTTTACAGTGTTTTGCTATGCTCTCATTATTTTTATTTTTTTCTTGTACTTTAATATTTTTTTAGACATTTTGCCGTTGATTATTTGGATTATATATTTGATAAAATTGTCATTCAACCAAGCACCAGCTTATGTAGATGATTCTCAGCATCAAACCCTTTATATTAGCTGGACTTGTTTTGATTATAGTTTCAAACGTATTGTCACTGTTCTTACAATGGTCAGTTGCTTAACACGCCCCCCCCTTTTTTTTTTGTGAGAAAATAAACATGTAACTCATAATTAATCTAAGATATTTTGTCAGCTTTAATCCAGAAAGAATCAACTATATTTACTCATGTGATAGCATTCACATTTTGTCTATTTACATGATTTTTTTCAGATGTTTTATGGGACTGAATAAGAGCACATCTGGACAAGTTTGATTTTATGTGGCTGAGTAGTTTTCAGGGAGAGAAAAAAAAAAATTACATTCATAAAAATAGACAGAGACTTGTATCAGTCCAATTTCAATCATATTTTGTCCCTGTAGAGTGTAGAAAGTAAACGTGTAGCTAAGAAATAAATTATTTTAATATTTCTCTCCATTGCTGAGAAAAAAAATAAAAAAATATTCATACATTTTTTTGATGCTTTGCCTTGGAATCAAATCATATTAACAATTCTTAGTTACCTTAAATACATGTTAAATCTGTCAAAATATTCCATTTTTAATCCTCTTTTAGGAGCTGTCTTTAGAAATCCAATATGTTTAAGATTGATGGATTATTATCACTGAGTACCAATAACTTTACTTTTGAGATACCGCCAGTTTTTCTGTGAGCATCACAGTCCCACTCACACCAGGAGTCTGCCAGACACTGAGGCACTAGTCCTTAAATACTCCCATTCTCACACCTACCAGGTGACCTGAAAATGGGAAACTTGTACAATTATTTATTTGGGGGCAACTGGTGTAATAAGTGCTTCCTGACAGAAATTCATCCTCTACAACTGTTTTGGTCCCCTTAAGCATAGCAGACTTCCAGGCAGCAGAGTATAAGGAGTCCTGTCCATCCTGCAGGCAAGGATTCGTATGAGCTTCCTCCAGGCCAGCATGTTTTTCGCTTTGCCTTCCTTTTTACCCACTGGGATCCCGTCATCCTTTGAGTCACCATGTGGGGAAGATTCGACACCAGTGCAAGGCCAAGATGGAACATCCCCTGGAAGACTGACAAGTCTTGCACTCGACCCTATTCTGTCAACACTCTTCTGGGACCTTTATACCAATCCCCAAGCAACGGTGTGTTTGTGTGTGGGTGTGTGTGTGTTTGATTGATGGTGTAGGGAAATTTGATTCCTTAAGTTTTCTTTTCTTTAATTTTTCATTTTTTGCTATTATAGTCATGTAGCAGATTGTCTAAATCAGAGGCTCTCAAACTTTATTGCTTAGTGGCACACTAGTGATATATCTTGGACTTTGACAGTACATCAACTCTACAGTCAGTGTAGTGTACGTATACTTATCCATGAAAATTACACAGCACACTTGGGGAATAGTCGTGGCACATTTCTGCGCCATGGCACACAGTTTGAGAATCAGTGGTCTAAATTGTGGGCTAATGTAGATGAAGGTATAATCTATTTCCAAAATATGTGAAATTAGACAAAATGAAGGAAACTTTAAATTTTTATGCTGAGACAACAACAACCAAAAGAGCTAGACAAAGGAAGAAAGTGGTTGGAGAATGGAGAATTCAAGTTTTTGGGCAAGCAAGGACAGAATTATGTATATGGCCACCCTATTGGGAGAGTTCTCAGGAACAGGCATGAGGTATACTGCTTTTTGTATAGTACCATCATTTCAGAGCTGCTCCCATAGATTGTAAACACTACCATCTCTATTCCTTTGCACAATCAACATCATCACTTTCTTACACAAACATCATCCTTGTAACCATTTCAAACACATTACAACAATATCAGCAGCAGGAGAATATCTTTAGGTATATATGTATCATACAGGGACTGCTTTCTGTTTTCTATTTTTTATTTATTTATTTATTTTTTTTTATCTATTTATTTTTTTACTTTTCCCATACTCATATCTCATTCTCATCTCTTCAGGCGCCAATCAACTACACCGATGAAAAGTACTTGTGCTGTTTCTGCTGTCGCAGTGGCCCCATGTCACTAGTACTACGCATTGATCGGTCTGGTTTCGTGCCTGGTGAGAATATGTGCATCAATGCTGAGTGCACAAACATGACTGGGACAGAAGTCAACCACACCAAGGCCAAGATTACACAGGTGTGTGTGTGTGTGTGTGTGTGTGATGAGATTTATGATATTCCATGATTATTTAGTAATAGTGTTGTAACTGATAAAGTTTGACTAGGTTCCAATTGCCACTGCATGAAAGTTCAGAAAAGCCAGGATGTTATGGGGGAAAGGCTGGCAATAAGTCTATAATTTTATGGAAGGTCAGGCTAGCTCTTCCCCCTCCCCTGCCCCCCATCTTTTTTGAGGTGTACCCCTTGTGGTGGAACTGATGGTGGGGACAGGGCAATCACTCCTCTAGCAGTGTATGTGTG
>NC_087161.1:17723522-17748522 GCF_035594125.1 Scylla paramamosain
GCTTGGGTCGGCAGCTGTGCCTGTCTGGAAGGTTGAAAACAGAAGTTTTTTTGTAAGGGATTATCAACCATACATCCACTGTAACAAGGGTCTTACATTCAATCCCAGCACATAGAGGACAGTTTAAACAATGTTATATGCAATAAAGCTGTTTTCACAGGGGTGGTGCTTTGGACCCTTGTTATGCGCCACCACTCAAATATTTTTCAGCTGATGAAGCTCCTTCATCCTCATAAGTAAGGTCTGTGGTGTTACCACTGCCAGAGAACAGTTGTAATGTACAAGGCAAGTTGCTATGCCTTAAGTGTTTGCTGAATACCACTGTACAGTTTTGGCAGAGTTACAAGGAAGTTTGTCTGGTAAATGGTGTGGTGAATCTAGGATAGCAGGTAGGAAAAGTAAGGATAGGTATTTATGGATTTACCTGTAAAAATAAGAAGTGAGAACGAGAGAGAGGAGACTAAAAGTTTTGTAATGACAGATAGATAGATGGGAGTGTGGCAAGAATGGTGGTAGAAAGAGAGTACAATATGTAGTGGCTAGTGAAGAGATCCTGAAGCAACAACTTCTCTTTCTGAGATTCAGTGAGTTCTGCATGTTCATAAGAAAAATCTGTAAATAAGTATTTGATATGAAAAGGGGATAGAAAAACAAGTTAAGGCATATAAAGAAATAGATCTGCAGGATATGAAAGCAGTCCTAAAAATTATTCCAGTCCCTAAAGGCTATATATATATATATATATATATATATATATATATATATATATATATATATATATATATATATATATATATATATATATATATATATATATATATATATATATATATATATATATATATATATATATATATATATATATATATATATATATATATATATATATATATATATATATATATATATATATATATATATATATATATATATATATATATATATATATATATATATATATATATATATATATATATATATATATATATATATATATATATATATATATATATATATATATATATATATATATATATATATATATATTTTTTTTTTTTTTTTTTTTTTTTTTTTTTTTTGAAATCTGTTTCTGCACCCATTAATGGATTGATTCCAGTGAAACAAAGATCCAGCAAAAGGGTTATGTCTGTATTTAAATGCAAGAACATGATATTTTCAGGTTCAGTGACTCTCTCTCTCTCTCTCTCTCTCTCTCTCTCTCTCTCTCTCTCTCTCTCTCTCTCTCTCTCTCTCTCTCTCTCTCTCTCTCTCTCTCTCTCTCTCTCTCTCTCTCTCTCTCTCTCTCTCTCTCTCTCTCAAAATATTGGTTTCTCAAAGAAAAATTACTTTTGATAAATGGAACCTGATATAAAAAATGCATTGCTACATAGAACAAATTGCTTTGTCACATCAAAGACCATTAAATGACCTTTCCTGCATGTGAATCATATAACTGTACAATAAAAACTGTAGGAGATAGATTTAAAAAAAAATCTTGTTTGGTTGTGGGAGGGGGTTAGCAAAAGTGGGGAGAGGTAGGGGGACTTATCTCTATAGTGGTCTTGATTTGCCATAATATTTTCATCTCAATACAGTCAATAATAACTGGATGCTCCCCTTAAATTCTTTCAAGGAGAAAGTTTCATGAAATTCTGTGTAATCTTGGATTTGCTTTAGATTATCCTCTTTAAAGACAGACACCTCACTGGGCCTTTTTTTCCCTTCCATTTTTTATTCTCCTTTGCCAGAGTCCTTACATAAAAAGATAATAAAATTCTGCTTTATATTCTATTAGTGTATTTATATATTGAGGTTTAAAGAAGATACAGGCTTCTCAAAATAACTGTCCAATCCTGCTATAGTTTTTCTTTATCACATATTTCAGTACCCCTCATTAATACCATTCCTTCTTTCATTCTCCTATCTCAGATCATCACCTACTATGCTGAAGGTCACAAAAAGACTGAGAAACGCAAGGTGGCTGAGTTGAAGCACGGCGTCATCAAAGCACGCGATGCTGACATTTGGTCCGGTGTGGAGATGCTGATTCCACCTCTGCCTCCCTCTAACCTTGACTACTGCCGCATCATTGACATTGACTACGAGTTCCAGGTCTGCAGTCTTGGCTCTCACAGTTTCTTTATCTGTCCTTGTGAAAGAGTTTAAACTTTATTGTTTTCTTATTTATTTATTTATTTTTCTCTCTCTCTCTCTCTCTCTCTCTCTCTCTCTCTCTCTCTCTCTCTCTCTCTCTCTCTCTCTCTCTCTCTCTCTCTCTCTCTCTCTCTCTCTCTCTCTCTCTCTCTCTCTCTCTCTCTCTCTCTCTCTCTCTCTCAGGAGTAGTTTGTGTTGGAGAGAATGGATCAGGGGATGCTGCAATTATTTGGGTTTGCAGAAGGAATGTGGATAGAGTGAGTGATCTGTACAGTCAGAAGGGATGATGAGATGCAGTGTTGGGCTACAAAGGTTCTTCAAGCCCATGTTTCTTTTCAGTTTGAGATGGAGCCATCTGGCTGCCACACTGACTTAGACTTTGCAGTGCCCATCATCATTGGCTCAATACCCTTCAAGCAGTACTTCAGTTCTTTTATACCTGCTGCACCTCCTGCCTTCCCTCCACCTGCTGGGTTTCCAAGTGCCCCTGGTTATCCACCTCAGCCAGGCATGCCTGTGCAACCCCCTATGGCAGGATACCCTGGCCAGCCACCCATGAATCCTAATGCTCCACCAGCAGTAGGATTTGTGGCAGGTAGTAATGGGATGGGAGCCAACCCGCCCTTTAACCCAGGTGCAATGCCTCCACCTTATCCTGGGCCACCAGTCCCCAGCGCTCCAGTCTTCCCTGGTACCCAGCAGTATCCGGAAATGCGTGAGTAGTGTCAGTTGTGGTAACTTGAGGCTGAGGAACTGAAATACTGAACAAGTAATATTCATTTGCCATTGCTCCTGCCATTGTTGTACACTCTTTACCTGTAACTACTAATTGAATATTATTTTTTCCCTCTTCCCCACACAGCCCTGCCTTCATACAACACATGCATGTTTGGAGTGACCACCTTTGATGAGCATGACAGTGATGATGATAATCAAGGCCATGGTGCAGGTTTTGCTCCACAATACGTGTCTTATTCGCTGGTGGGCACCGCTCCTCCAGGTTGGGTCTGATAATTGTGCTCCTTTCATTCTTGTCTGATTTTCTTACTGTTCTGAGCCTGTATTTATTAAGCTACCATCTTAACATTGAGTCATCGTTCAAATCTTCAAAATGGCAGAACTCAGCACTTAAATTCCTAAGATAGCAACTTAAGTCGTAAAAATATGTCTCATTGCTAAGACACTTGAGCTGGTACAACATCCTGCACACCCCTTAAGATTGCATTGATTGCATCCTAACAGTAAACATGGCTGCACTAGATGAATTCCGCTGCTACCGCCATCAGCAGCAATGAACTTTTGCGACAGAAAGAACTTTTTTTTTTATGTAGGAGAGACACCAGCCAAGGATAACGAAAATACAATAAAAAAAAAGGCCCCCTGAGATGCCAATCCCCAAACAGGGTCCAAAGCATTAGTCAAAAATTGAAGGATAAGTGTCTTGAAACCTCCCTTTTGAAGGAGTCAGTCATAGGAAGGTGGAAATACAGAAGCAAGCAGGGAGTTCCAGAGTTTACCAGAGGAAGGGATGAATGATTGAGATGTGAAGTTTCCAGTTTAGATTATGTAGTAAGGACAGACCGAGGATATTCAGTGTAGAAGAGGGGAACAGTTGAGTGTCACTGAAGAAGAGGGGATAGTTGTCTGGAAGGTTGTGTCGAGTTGATAGATGGATTTGAGGCATTGAACAATACTTTGCTCTAACCCCATTCAGAAATTTTAGAAAGATCAGAAGTCAGGCATTCTGTACCTTCCCTGTGTGAACTGTTTACTTCCTGAAGGGTTAGACATTACAAAAAGGCCTGGAAAAGTGCAGGGTAGTATCTTCAGTGTAAGAGTGGATAGGACAAGAAGTTTGGTTTAAAAGATCATTGATGAATAATAGGAAGAGAGTGGGTGACAGGACAGAACCCTGAGGAACACCACTGCTAATAGATTTAGAAGCATGGTGACCGTCTACCACAGCAGCAATAGGATGGTCAGAAAGGAAACTTGAGATGAAGTTAGAGAGAGAAGGATAGAAGCTGTAGGAGGATAGTTTGGAAAGCAAAGCTTTGTGCCAGACTCTGTCAAAGGCTTTTGATATGTCTAAGGCAACAGCAAAAGTTTCACCAAAATCTCTAAAAGACGGAGACCAAGAATCAGCAAAGAAAGCCAGAAGATCACCAGTAGAGCGACCTTGACAGAACCCATACTGGTGATCAGATAGAAGGTTGTGAAGTGATAGTTGTTTAAGAATTTTCCTGTTGAGGATAGATTAAAAAGACTTTAGATAGGCAGGAAATTAAAGCAATAGGATGGTAGTTTGAGGGATTAGAATGGTTACCCTTTTTTAGAAACAGGATGAATGTAGGCAAACTTCCAGCAAGAAGGAAAGGTAGAGGTTGATAGACAGAGTTGAAATAGTTTGACTTGGCAAGGAGGCGCAATTTCGGAGAATGATAGGAGAGACCCATCAGGTCTTCCAAGGGTTTAGGCCAGCAAGGGCATGGAAAACATCATTTCAAAGAATTTTAATAGGTAGCATGAAGTAGTCAGAGGGAGGAACAAGCCCTGAATCATCCAAGGTGGAGTTTTTAGCTAAGGTTTGAGTGAAGAGTTCAGCTTTAGAGGTAAATGTGATAGCAGTGGTGCCATCTGGTTGAAATAAAGGAGGGAAGGATGAAGAAACAAAGTTATTGGAGATCTTTTTGGCTAGGTGCCAGAGGTCACAAGGGGAGTTAGATCTTGAAAGATTTTGACAGTTTTTATCGATGAAGGAGTTTTTGGCTAGTTGGAGAACAGACTTGGCATGGTTCTGGACAGAAATATAAAGTGCATGAGATTCTGGTGATGGAAGGGTCAAGTACCTTTTGTGAGCCACCTTTCTATCATGTATACCAAAAGAACAGGCTGTGTTAAACCAAGGTTTGAAGGTTTAGGTCAAGGAAAAGAGTGAGGAATGTGTGTCTCCATGCCAGATACTATCACCTCTTATGTACTCAGCACATAGAGATGGTTCTCTGACATGGAAGCAATAGTCATTCCAAGGAAAATCAGCAAAATACCTCATCAGGTCCCCCCAAACTAGCAGAGGCAAAACACCAGTGGCACCTCCACTTAGGGGGATCTTGAGGAGGGATTGGAGCAATAGGACAAGATACAGATATGAGATTGTGGTCGAAGGAGAAGATAAAGTAACAACATAAGCAGGAGGATTAGAGGTTAGGAAAAGGTCAAGAATGTTGAACATATCTTCAAGACGGTCAGGAATACTAGTAGGGCGTTGCACCAATTCCTCTAGGTCATGGAGGATAACAAAGTTAAAGGCTGGTTCACCAGGATGGTCAGTGAAGGAAGAAGAAAGCCAAAGCTGGTGATGAACATTGAAGTCTCCAAGAATGGAGATTTCTGCAAAAGGGAAGAGAGTCAGAATGTGCTCCACTTTGGAAGTTAAGTAATCAAGGAATTTTTTATAGTCAGAAGATTTAGGTGAGGTATACAGCACAGATAAATTTAGTTTGAGAGTGACTCTGGAGTTGTAGCCATATGGTGAAAACACTGAAGATTCAAAAGCATGGGCACGAGAGCAGGTTAAGTCGTTGCACACATAGATGCAACATCCAGCATTGGAATGAAAATGAGGCTAAAGAAAGTAGGAGGGAACAGAAAAGGGGCTACTGTCACTTGCCTCAGACACCTGTGTTTCAGTGAGGAAAAGAAGATGAGGTTTAGTAGAGGAGAGGTGGTGTTCTACAGGTTGAAAATTTGATCTAAGACTGCAAATGTTGTGGAAGTTAATAAGGAAAAAGTTGAGGGGAGTGTCAAGACACAGTTGATACCAAAAGAGCAGTCTGACCTGGGGACATTTGTGATCCCCTCCTCAGATGGGGACTCCGAGGCTGGTGTAGGAGTCGCCATGATAATTTTGAATTTTGAGTGAAGGGTGTGTGTGTAATTAGGTGCTTGTAGTTTTTTGTGAAGGAAGAGAGTTGTCCTGAATGAGTTAGGTGACAGTGACCTGGTGAAGAGTTAATGGCAGGGCCATGCTTGGATCATCTTTGTGACTTATCTAGTACGGGTAAGACTGATGAGACCAAGGAATGAGCCCCTCTCCCCTGAGATGCAAATGATCATCACTCTATGGTACCTTGCAACAGGCAAGGCAGTGCAGTGCAGATGACTTGGTGCCTTCACAGCAGACCATCAGCAGGATGACATAGTAACACAGTGGATGCATGCATGTTCAAAGTTGTTGCCAGCTGATTGTTGTTTTGACAAGATGACAATAACAATGATAAATAGATAACGTCAATAATCAAGCTTAAAACAGTTTGATGATTGTTGAAAACTCGTTAAATAAATATATTTTTTATTTCACCTATAATTTGTATGCATTTTTGCCATTTCTTTAGATTAATAAAAAAATCATGCAACATCTGCTCATATTAGCAGTTTGCAGTGCTATTGCCTCAAGACAGTAACTTAAAATCTGTTAGGATGATCATTTAGCACTCAACTCTCATAATTTAAGTTCATCTTCCAAACAAGAATGGAATCTTAGTAGTTTTATAAGTATGGCCCCTGATCCATGAAATTGCATTTTATAATCTATAATTCTTAAGTATGAAGATTATTTGATGCCAAGGACATGTACCACATCTCTCTGAATACTCAAAACTTTTTTGTGTTACATTATACAAATCTGATTTTATCAATAGAAATGCAGAATTTTTTTAAAAGCATGTCTTTTGTAGAATCTTGTCACTCAGTAGATGGAAAGTTTAGATAAGGGATGCCAGTGTCGTAATGATGTCATGACGGGTCATGTGTGTGTATTTGTTTTGGTCATTTATTGTATCCGATACAGGTGCCTTCATGAGTGGTGTTCCCAGCCCAGACCACCTTTTCAATGCAGGTGGGTGGATACTCTGTGGGTGTGGGTGTGTGTATATTTGTATGCATGTGTGGTTTTTTGCTTTATTTCCAATTAACAAAGATTGCAAAAGACTGGAAGCAGCAGTAGCCTTAGTTATCATTTCATAATTTTTTTGTTCACTTATGATTACAAAGATTTATGAGTTTTTGGATTATACTAAGTTTGCTCTGCCCCATTCAGAAATTTTAGTGAAATCAGAAGTCAGGCATTATGTGGCTTCCCTGCATGAGCTGTTTAATTCCTGAAACACTGGACTTCTATAAAATGACATTGAAAAGTTTTGAGTGTTATC
The DNA here is from genome assembly GCF_035594125.1 of Scylla paramamosain. Lineage (NCBI taxonomy): Eukaryota > Metazoa > Arthropoda > Malacostraca > Decapoda > Portunidae > Scylla > Scylla paramamosain. The sequence goes on from NC_087161.1 coordinate 17,730,887, forward strand.
ATCAGCATAGGAGTGGACTGGAAAAGAAGTTTTAGTCTAGAAGATCTTTGATGAATAATAGGAAAGAGAGTGATAGGACAGAACCCTAATGAACATAATTTTTTTTTTTTTTTTATGCTGGAGAGACAGTGGCCAAAGACAACAAATATATAAGAAAAAAACAAAAACAAAAAAAAAAAAACAAAGCCCACTGAGGTGCTGGTCCCCAAACAGTCAAAAATGGTGTAGAATTTTGAGTGAAGGGTATGTTTGTAATTAGGTGCATATAGTTTTGTGTGAAGGAAGAGAGTTGTCTTTAGAGCGCAAGCAGTGACTACCCCATTGTACTCTGAAGTGCAAAGGGAGACATTCAGTGAGGTCACAGCTGGGTTACTGATAGTTCACAGCAACTGATCCAGTACTTCAGACCTTACTGGGAGCAGTTATCATTTTGTCAAGTGTCTACTGCCTCCTTCAAGTAATAGATTTGGGAGAAGCATAGTGACTGTCTGCCACACCAGTAATAGGAAAATCAGAAAGGAACTCTGAGATGAAGTTACAGAGAGAAGGATAGAAGCCGTAGGAGGGTAGTTTGGCAATCAAAGCTTTGTACCAGACTATATGAAAAGCTTTTGATATGTCTAAGGCAACAACAAGAGTTTCCATGAAATCCGTAAAAGAGGATGGCCAAGACTCACTATGGAAAGCCAGAAGATCACCAGTTAGAGCAGCCTCAACAGAACCTGTATTGGCACTCAGATACAAGGTTTTGAAGTGATAGATGTTTAAGAATCTTTCTGTTCAGGATGAAAAAAAAAAATGGAGAGGTAGGAAATTAAAGCAATAGGAATGGATTAGAGTGGTCATAATTTTTAGGACCAGGGTGAATATAGGCAAATTTTCAGCAAGAAGGAAAGGTAGGTATTGATAGACAGAGATGAAAAAGTTTGACTTGGCAAGGTGCAAGGATGTAGGCACATTTTCAGAGAACAGTAGGAGGGATCCTATTAGGTCCATAAGCCTTCTAAGGTTTAACCCTATACTCTGTTGCATGGGTCAAAAATGACTCACCCCAGCTGATTTTTCCCAAATTAAACAAAATTCTAAACAAGAGAGAGTTTTAGGAAATTATTCTTACTATGTCAATCAAAATTTGATAAGGAATGACCATGTAAAAAAAAATCTACAAAAAAAATTGGTCTAATCTAATATTTTATACCTTTCTTTTGATCACTCATGAAGTAACACGACAACAGATGAAAATCACTGATCAATGAATTCATTGGCAATGGCAACCCCCTTGCCAGCCGTACAATAAATTTCCCTGCATTATTATTATTTTTTCATTTATTTATTTTTTTTGTGTGTGTATGTTTTGGTATATAATTTTAGTGTAGTTATTCTCTTTCCTGCAATATTTTACATAAAAATATAAGAACATATGACTCATAAGTGAGGGATAACATTGTGTGTGTCACACAATCAGGTAGTGTTATTAGTGTTTGTGTGTGTGTTCTACTTTCTCTCCTGCATAATCTCATGATAAAACTATAAAGACATAATGTGAGTGCTAAGTCCAGTAGCTCAGTTCAATCTCATGTTGACATGATAAGTCTAAACTTAAGAAAGATAAGAAACTCTAACAAAAAATCACACTAATATCAGCTGATAAGCAATATTCAGCTGATACGTGGAGCATTTCAGAGACGGGAGGCCTAATATTTTCGAAAGGTAGTAAGGATCTCTCTCTCTCTCTCTCTCTCTCTCTCTCTCTCTCTCTCTCTCTCTCTCTCTCTCTCTCTCTCTCTCTCTCTCTCTCTCTCTCTCTCTCTCTCTCTCTCTCTCTCTCTCTCTCTCTGTCTGAGACATGGTAATCCCAGTATTGTCTGTTACTATGATCTGAGAGGTTGGGTGAATGGGTGGCTACATTGGAAGCAATTTCAGGTGGGAGTTGCCATGGCAACTTACTTTCACTCTCCACTTAACATCCTACTTATCCACCCCCACCCACTTCAGCTGTTTTACTGGACATTGAGTTCAAAGTCATGATTGACATGTTGATTACCAAAGCTTTATATACATGCTACCCATGAAACTAGAAGATAAAAGTGGGAGAGGGAGAGAGGAACAAAGGAAGTAGGATCATTGCAACAGACAATAGTAGGATTATGATGACTCAGAGAGAGAGAGAGAGAGAGAGAGAGAGAGAGAGAGAGAGAGAGAGAGAGAGAGAGAGAGAGAGAGAGAGAGAGAGAGAGAGAGAGAGAGAGAGAGAGAAGAACGAAGGAAGAAAGATCATTGCAACAGACAATAGTAAAATTACAATGACTCAGAGAGAGAGAGAGAGAGAGAGAGAGAGAGGAACAAAGGAAGAAAGATCATTGTAACACAACAGTAGGATTATAATGACTCAGAGAGAGAGAGAGAGAGAGAGAGAGAGAGAGAGAGAGAGAGAGAGAGAGAGAGAGAGAGGAACAAAGGAAGAAAGATCATTGTAAGACAATAGTAGGATTATGATGACTTAAAGAGAAAGGGGGGAGCAGTGGGGAAGGCAGGCAGCAGCCAATCAGGAGTTAGTCACACATGACGTCACTGCAGTGGGTGGGGGAAGGCCAAGGGGGCTAGCTAGCTACCCTCCGCAAAATAAAAGCCTTGCAATTTTTTTGCAAATATGCACAGCAGCATGCAGACGAGAGCTTATCAGCTTACATGATTGAGTGCACTTACTGTGGGTATGATTGCTTAGTGCTTACAATGGACTCTACAGACACAGCCCCTGACTTTATAGAAGATGCTACCAAAGATTTGGTAAATATGATAAGTGACAAAGCTAGTTTTGCCCTAGAACTTGAGAGTGGTGAGGAAGTGATGATGACATAGCTTATGAAGAGTGGCTCCTGTGGAGAAATAGGAAGACACTAGTAATTATACCTTAAACTTTCTGATAATTATGGTGCACAATATTGGAAATCATCAGATGTTATGAACAAGCCTCATGCCATTTCTTCTGAATTTACTGACCTCACATCTATCAAACATTCTACAACACCGGATATGTTCACGGTCTACCTTCCATACCATTGGCCCATGTTATGGATTTCTCTACATTAGAGGTTTTATATTACAGTAGCTCACCTGGTAATACATAATTATCATTTACATTCATTTAAACAACTGGTCAATGAACTAACCTGTTTCTTACTAATGTCTTGTTATTTCTCTGTGGGGGCCACTCTTCATAATTACTGTGAACAGTTGCTCCTATTGAGAAATAGCAAGACATTAGTAAGAAACAGGTTAGTTGATTCATTGACCAGTTGTTAGAAATGCAAGGTCAGTAAATTCAGAAAATATGGTATGGGACTTGTTCATAACATGTGATATGATTTCCAATATTGTGCATCATACTAATCATAAAATTCAAGGTATAATTGCAGAAATTTCTCAGAGGCCTTCAAATAATTATAAACTCCCATCACACATCAGAGTTTGCATTTTTTTTTTTTTTTTGCAGAGGCCTTCAAATAATGATAAACTCCATCACACATCAGTTTGCATTTTTTTTTTTTTTTTTTGCTGTATGTAAGTGGTTTATTTGGCCAAAACAATTATAAAACACTTTTCATGGAAGAGTTTGGTGAGCCAGTATTTAGTGCGATAATGTCTGTGAATAGATTTGGATTTTTACTTGCAAACCTAACTTTTGACAACATTGATACCAGACATCAGAGATGGCTACATGACTGGTTTGCTGCAGTCAGTCTTTGAAAATTTTAATGATCATGCCTGTTCATCAGTGTTGGAGCCAGGTAACTTCTTGACCATTGATGAATTTTTATATTCTTGTAGAAATCAAATAGGATTCAGGCAGTACAATAAGAGCAAACCTAAATGATATGGTGTGTTGTGAACGCAGTAAGAATTCCATTCACCTTCAGGATGATAGTATACTCAGGTAAACCATCCAGAGAGGCTGGACTCCACTACATCCATGGCTCACTTCCAACAGTGAAGGTTCTTGTAAGTCAGATACAAGAATTTGTAGACCTTAGTGGTAGTCTAGACAGTGTACCAGCTTAGAGTTGTTTGAGTACCTTCAGACATGAGGTATTGCTGACATAGTTACTGTAGATTACATGAGAAAAGGCATACCACCAGAGATAAAGGCAGTCATACCAGGTGCACTGACTAAAGATTCTGAGGAAATAACTTAATTATCATGTAGTACCCACCAAAAGTAATGGTAAAAAAAATATTGCTTCTCAGTAGTCCCCCAATTAATATTAGGAATTGGCAAGGATTATGGTGAAAGAAAGCCAGCCATACATAAATTGTATGATTTTGCTGAAGGAGGAACTGACTGACATAATAGATCACAGAATAAATAAATAAATATATATATATATATATATATATATATATATATATATATATATATATATATATATATATATATATATATATATATATATATATATATATATATATATATATATATATATATATATATATATATATATATTTTTTTTTTTTTTTTTTTTTTTTTTTTTTCTTCCATGTAGGAGGGACACTGGCCAAGGGCAGCATAAATCCAATAAAAAATGCCCACTGAAATGCCAGTCCCATAAAAGGGTCCAAAGCGATAGTCAAATATTGAAGGATAAGTGTCTTGAAACCTCCCTTTTGAAGGAATTCAAGTCATAGGAAGGTGGAAAAACAGAAGCAGGCAGGGAGTTCCAGAGTTTACCAGAGAAAGGGATGTATGATTGAGAATACTGGTTAACTCTTGCAATAGAGAGGTGGACAGAATAGGGGTGAGAGAAAGAAGAAGGTCTTGTGCAGTGAGGCCGCGGGAGGAGGGGAGGCAAGATCAAAAGAGCAGTTAGCACGAAAATAGCAGTAGAAGACAGCTAGAGATGCAACATTGCAGCGATGAGAGAGAGGCTGAAGACAGTCAGTTAGAGGAGAGGAGTTGATGAGACGAAAAGCTTTCGATTCCACCATGTCTAGAAGAGCAGTATGAGTGGAACCCCCCAGACATGTGAAGCATACTCCATACATTGATGGATAAGGCCCTTGTACAGAGTTAGCAGCTGGGTGGGGTGAGAAAACCAGAAGACCACCAGTAGAGCAGCCTTGACGGAACCCATACTGGCGATCAGATGGAAGGTTGTGAAGTGATAGATGTTTAGACGGAACCCATACTGGCGATCAGATGGAAGGTTGTGAAGTGATAGATGTTTAAGAATCTTCCTGTTGAGGATAGATTAAAAAACTTTAGATAGGCAAGAAATTGAAGCAGTAGGACGGTAGTTTGAGGATAGGCAAAAAATTAAAGCAATAGGACGGTAGTTTGAGGGATTAGAATAATCACCCTTTTTAGGAACAGGCTGAATGTAGGCAAACTTCCAGCAAGAAGGAAAGGTAGATGTTGACAGACAGAGCTGAAAGAGTTTGTCTAGGCAAGGTGCAAGCAAGGAGGCATAGTTTCTGAGAACAATAGGAGAGACCCCATCAGGTCCATAAGCCTTCCGAGGGTTTAGGCCAGCAAGGGCATGGAAAACATCATTGCAAAGAATTTTAATAGGTAGTATGAAGTAGTCAGAGGGTGGGGGAGAGGGAGGAACAAGCCCAGAATCTTCCAAGGTAGAGTTTTCAGCAAAGGTTTGAGTGAAGAGTTCAGCTTTAGAAATAAATGTGATAGCAGTGGTGCCATCTGGTTGAAATAAAGGAGGGAAAGAAGAAGAAGCAAAGTTATTGGAGATATTTTTGGTTAGATGCCAGAAGTCATGTGGGGAGTTAGATCTTGAAAGATTTTGACACTTTCTGTAAATGAAGGAGTTTTTGGCTAGTTGGAGAACAGACTTGGTATGGTTCAAGGCAGAAATATAAAGTGCATGAGATTCTGGTGATGGAAGGCTTAAGTACCCTTTTTGGGCCACCTATCTGTCATGTATAACATGAGAACAAGCTGTGTTAAACCAAGGTTTGGAAGGTTTAGGTCAAGAAAAAGAGTGAGGAACGTACACCTCCATGCCAGACACCATCACCTCTATTATGCACTCTGCACACAAAGACGGGTCTCTGACACGGAAACAGTAGTCATTCCAAGGAAAATCAGCAAGATACCTCCTCAATTCCCCCCAACCAGCAGAGGCAAAATGCCAGAGGCACCTTCGGTTAGGGGGATCCTGAGGAGGGATTGGAGTGATAGGACAAGATACAGATATGAGATTGTGATCGGAGGAGCCCAATGGAGAAGAGGGGGTTACAGCATAAGCAGAAGGATTAGAGGTCAGGAAAAGGTCAAGAATGTTGGGCATATCTCCAAGATGGTCAGGAATATGTGTAGGGTGTTGCACCAATTGCTCTAGGTCATGGAAGATAGCAAAATTGAAGGCTAGTTCACCAGGATGGTCAGTGAAGGCAGAGGAAAGCCAAAGCTAGTCGTGAACATTGAAGTCTCCAAGAATGGAGATATCTGCAAAAAGGAAGAGAATCAGAATGTGCTCCACTTTAAAAGTTAATTAGTCAAAGAATTTCTTATAGTCAGAGGAGTTAGGTTAGAGGTATACAGCACAGATAAATTTAGTTTGAGAGTGACTCTGCAGTTGTAGCCAGATGGTGGAAAACTCAGAAGATTCAAGAGCGTGGGCACGAGAGCAGGTTAAGTCGTTGCGCACATAAATGCAACATCCAACTTTGGATTGAAAATGAGGATAGAGAAAGTAAGAGGGAACAGAAAAGGGGCTACTGTCAGTTGCCTCAGACACCTGAGTTTCAGTGAGGAAAAGAAGATGAGGTTTAGAAGAGGAGAGGTGGTGTTCTACAGATTGAAAAGTAGATCTTAGACTGTAAATGTTGCAGAAGTTAATGAAGAAAAGTTGAGGGGGAGTATCAAGGCACCTAGGGTCTTTGTCAGAAGGGCACTCAGACCTGGGGACATTTGTGATCCCCTCCCCAGATGGGGACTCCAAGGCTGGTGTTGGAGTCACCATGATCATTTTGAAATTTTGAGTGAAGGGTGTGTGTGTTATTAGATGCTTGTAGTTTTGTGTGGAGGAAGAGAGTTGTCTTTAAAGGGCAGGCTGTGACTGCCACCTTGTGTTGTGAGACACAAAGGGAAACGTTCAGTGAGGTCACAGGTGTGTTTAATGATAAGTTCACAGCACCCCCTGATCCAGTGCTTTTGACCTTACTGGAAGTAATTATTGTTTTGGCAGGTGCTTACTGCCTCCTCCTCTACTTGGCATGATTCCAAGCAGATATATAAAGGACATGAGTTTCAGGTGATGGAAGGCTCAAGTACTATTTGTGGGTCACCACTTTATCATGTATAGCATGAAAACATGCTGTGTTAAATTAAGAATTGGAAAATTTAGGATGAGAGAAAGAGTGAGGAATGTACTCCATGCCTGATACTGTCACCTCTTATGTGCTCATTACACAGAGATGGGTCTCTGACATGGAAGCAGTAGTCATTCCAAGGAAAACCTGAATGATTCCTCCTCAGGTCCCCCTAATTAGCAGAGGCAAAATGCCAGAGGCACCTTCACTAAGGGTGATCCTGAGGAGGGATTGGAGTGATAGGACAAAATACAGATATGAGGTTGCTAGGATGAAGAACTGCAGTTCCTTGAGTGGTGGTAATTTTTTTTTTTTTTTTCAGATGAAGTTTTACACTTTTTATAGTGCAGTAAGAATGAACTGTCCTTGTCTTGCAATCAGTCTTTTTACTATAAAGAGTACTATGCATGTACAGTAGAACCTCCCTTTCTATTGCTAAATATGATGGGAAAGTATATAGTCCATTGATACTGTTTGCCATTTTTCCTCCCATGGTGGTATACAGTATAGTAGATTGAAAATTAATGATAGTTTATGAGTTTTCAAGTTGTCAAAACTAAATATACACTTAGTGTTGTAACTTTTGTTTACTTGAGTCTCATATTTTGTGTGTTTATTTAAGTTTTATACAACATGGTTTCCTAAGTGATTCTTAGATTTAAAAAAAGATAATGAAGGAAATAAAACAAGATAATAAATAGAATAAAACAAGCACCTTGAGACAAAATGTAGATAATTTTTTTAATCTTGCATATGAGAGAAATAACACATGACTAGATAATTAGTGGAGAAATGGCAATAATTATGACTTGTTTTAAGAAGACTTCAGTGTCAATTAGAGAGAGAGAGATTGTACTGTTCCATTTGATGCATGCTTTAATAGATTGACTTTTGTTTACATTTATTAATTTTAACATCACTCCATACTGACTAGATAATTTATTAAGTAAATTGGCTGGCATTTGGATAAATAACTCAAGCTGGGCACTTCTTCATCCTTGGTATGGATGTTGGTTACATCTACTTGTTCAGATGAAATTTTCATAACCAAGATCAGCATTTGATTTTCTTACAATCAAAGACTGCTAATAATGATGTTCTGTCTTTAAAGTGCCTATGTATGAGGTGTGATTACAGAGTATATATGTCGATTAGTTTTATCCTTGATTTCAGCTTGCACCCAACACAAGGTCATATGTGTGTGTGTAGCAGCTTGTTTATGCTCCATCACCACTATCTTTCCTCCAGCTTATCTGTCACACATGTGTGTCACTTGCATGTGCAATCATAATTCTTGCAGTCACATAGAATGAGAAAGTGCAATAATTCTATTGTAATTAATTATTTTACAAAGCTAGGGAAGTGTCATACAAACATGTCATATGGAGAAAATTCCTTTGGTTACAACTGAAAATTATAGGCATTTATAAATGAAAAATTCAGTAAAGAATTACTTGGAAGTTCTTTCCTTGTGGCATTTTTGCTAACTTTCTATCCCTGATTTAGTTTGGCTACATCTAAAAGACTATAGTAGAACCAGACTAACTTGTTAACCTGGATGTTGGCTGTACCTCTCCGTGCCACCTCAACCCTGGAATGACCTGACCTGACAATGGCCAGCAAGGCCTGGGGTATCATGTGTCAAGGATACTAGGGTGGCAGCACTAGATGGTCTATACGCATTGCCAAGTGTATCAGAAGATATACTGTGTTGTTGTTCCATCATGAAATCAAAAGCCATTAAAAAAAACATGGTTATATATAACAACTTATAATTTTGGAATAATTAAGGTAAAGGATAACAATATGAGTGAGAGGGAGAGAGACAGGTGTGTTCATATGCCTGTTGACTGTGAACATGACACCAGTGTGGGACAGGAACAGTCAACACCCTGAGTACCAAGTTAGTCTAGTTCCACCGTAGGACTTATCTGAGCAGAAGTTGAAGTGAGCAGGTTGAATTATCTTGGCCAATTATAGTGTTGGGAGTGCCTTCCTACCAACATGGCAGCTGGGAGTGGTGATGTTAACGGGTTGTGGTGTAGAGAGCCTTTATTAATATGGTGGTGGTAAATTAACATTCTGGCCATGATGTCAGCATGTGGATAATTTTGATTGGTGAATCTAATTCCCATTTGATTATTGTGACATCAGTGTAATAAGAATATTTCATCATTCCCTTTAATTTAATGATGGAGTAAATTTCATTATACTAGAACTCTAACTTGTGTATTCACAATGTATTACAAGGGTTATATGCCACAGTAGGATTGTGGGTTGTAATGATTATTTCTTTAGGGGAAAAATTCCTACAAATCTGAATACTTCCCAAGAAGGCTATTATATTTTTTTTAAGATCTGACTCCTAGAAAGTACTTAAAAATATGTGGTCCAAAAAATCTGATGAGGCATCATAAAGCTAGTCTTTAGATAAATAGACAAGATCCGAATAGACAAGATTTTATGGATCTTAAAAAAAAGTAGCTCATGGAAAAATTATTGGGGTTTAGTATTTTATAAACCACGTGTGAGATGTTATAGAATTTGTATGGCATTTACAAATGATAGTCAAATGATGTTATAGCAGTTTTTAGTACCTTGAATGTTAGCCCAATTTTATGAGAGCTGGTCTCTAGAAAATTAACAAAAACTTACTGTCTCCTAAAATCAGTAGGATATAACAGCCAACCCTTAGAAGTGTTCAGCTTGGAGTCCTGTGTGGAGTAGCATAATGTACATAACACACAAACACACAAAGCAACACCTCTGAGTCACTCTTTCAAGTAACTGAGGTGATGTCTTTTTAGCCACACAAGAACAGTCATTTTGATTGATGAAGAGTTTGTTGAGGGAAATTAGATTTTTCTGATATTTATTATTTTTATGATAAATGCCCAGAGTATGGTAGTATTGCTGCTTATTTATCATTGCACTTTGCTTATAGATACTAATTATTATTATTATTATTATTATTATTATTATTATTATTATTATTATTATTATTATTATTATTATTATTATTATTTGGTTTTATTCTTAGCTATATCAATACGAACTTACACCACCTGTCAAGAATTTGCACTAAGTATTTGCTATTCTGTAATATTTTTATATGATGCAGAGTTGTCAAATATTTTGTAAGTTTTATTTGCTGCTAATGACTTGATTTTTATTTTCTATATTGTGAATTTTCCTCAAATATTCATGGTGGTCCACTTTCTCCTACTGAAGACACACAGCCTCTGATCCTGTGAAGAGCATGAGTTATCTGCAACATTTTTATTAGGTAACTGATGATGAAGTTTTAAATAGTTTTTGGCCTAGCTTGAACTTGGTATGGGTTGCAAGCATTTAGCCTGCTGCTTTTTTAACTGCATGCATATGTACTTCATTAATATACTAATCAAGCTATATTGTAGATTGATTATATTGTGTAAGGACACAAGCTACTGTGTTATAGATTTATTACCAGATTCTTGAGGAAATTAGATAATGAACTTGTCTCTTTCATTGTTACTGGATGTTTAATGGATGTCTCTTTCATTGTTACTGGATATTTAATATATAGGTGTGGATTTATTATTCCTCACACAACTTTATGAAAACATTAGATTTAATTTTATATATATTTGAGAATTTATGTTCTCTTTACCAAGGGAGAGAACTTTTGCAGGAACTAAAAAAAAAATCATTATATATAGTTTGGAATCTATCTTTTATCAAGGAGAGAACTTATACTGATGTTTGTGCTGCACATTCTGCTGGTGGACACTGGTGAAATTAACTCATTTATATTGCAGATAATATTAGTTTATGTGTTATCATTCATTTTTAAGGAAATATACTGCAGTAAAACCTCCATAAGTTGGAATTCCACATAAGTTAGCAAGTCATAAAATATTAACTTAAAAAAAAACTCCAAAAGAGATTTCTGCAAAGTGTTTGTAAGTCACCATCATGTTGACTAATCTGATTCAAGCCAGACCAAACTCAGCATAACTTATGCAGTAACAGCTGCTTGATAGGTTAAGACATGATACTGGTTGTTATATAAAAACATGAAAATAAGGGAAGCTGCAAGAAGCCATCAGGCCCACACCTGGCAATCTCAGTATGAAACATACCTACCTTTTTCCACTTATCATCCCCATCCATAAATTTGTGTAGTCTTCTTTTAAAGCTCCCCAATGACTCAGCACTAACCACCTGATTACTAAGTCCATTCTATTCATCTACCACTCTATTCGAGAATCAGTTCCTTCCAATCTCTTTCTTAAACCTAAATTTTTCAAGCTTGAACCCAATATTTCTTGTTCTATTCTGATTACTAGTCCTGAAAATTTTGCTTACATCTCCCTTGTTATAATCCTGATGCCACTGAAAGACTTCTATCTGGTTCCCTCTTAACCTACATCTCTCTAAGGAATGTAAATTTAATAGCTTCAGTCTCATTTTGTAAGGAATACCCCACATTCCCTGTATCCTTTTAGTCATTCTCCTTTGTACTAATTGTAATAGACCTATATTCTTGTAATATGGGGACCAGAACTGCACAGCATGGTCTAGATGAGGTCTGATTAGGGCCAAATACAACTTTAATATTACCCCAGGACTTCTTTTAACACTCTTAAAAATGAACCCTAATACCCAGTTTGCCTTATTTCTGCCCTCTATGCATTGTTTTGTTAGACGGAGATCAGAGCTAACTATAACTCCTAAATCGTTTTCTTTCCTTGAACTTACCAGAGCTTCATTGTGTATTTACTGTGTCAGTTTCTTCTACCTACGCTGAGTACTTTGCATTTGTTAATATTGAACTGCATTTGCCATCTGTCTGTCCATTCGTTCATCCTATCCAAATCTGCCTGCAAGGCAATGGCATCTGAATCTGACCTAATTAATCTACCTATCTTCATGTCATCTGCAAATTTATTAACATCAGTACTAATCCCACTAAGTCATTAATTATTTTAATATATATTCAAATAAACAGTGGTCCTAAATTTGATCCACTAATCACTTCACCCCACTCAGATTTATTACAACTCTCTGTCACCTGTCACCTAACCACAACCTTATCCACTATAGCACCTTCTCATGCACCCTAATTTTTCTCAAGAGCCTTGTTGAATACCTTACTAAAGTCCAGCTATAGGATGTCATAACTATTTCTATTATCTTCTGCCTTGTAAACTTTATTGTAAAAACTCAGCAAGTTCATAAGTCAAGACTTTCCCTTTGTGAAGCCATGCTGTGACTGATTTATGAAGTTATGCTTGTCTAAATGCTCCCCAATGTTCCTTATGATTACTAACTCCAATATTTTACCTACAATTGAAATTAAGCTGACAAGTCTATCATAATTAGACATTAATGTTTTATCTCCTTTCTTAAATATGGGGACTACATTCACCTGCCTCTATATTACCAGAATCTCTCCTGAGTCTAGTGATTTTCTAAAAACAGCAACAAATCGTTCACTAATAACCCCTTTGCATTCCCTTAATACTCTGGGGTATAGGATATATTTTGTCTGGTCCTGGTGACTTGAATTTTTTTCAGCCTATCTTCTCCTCTTCCACTATCTCCTTAGTTATGGAAATATCTACCAGCTTCTCATTCTCTTTTCCAAAAATATGTTCACTATCTGGCATATCCTGCTTGTTTTCTTCGGTAAAAGCTGTTGAAAATACTCATTCAGAATTTTACTCATCTCTTCCCCAGAACTAACTAACTTTCCATCAAATTCAGGTTCTGGTTGAAGGTTTGGAGGTTTAGCCTTTACAACAGCACCTCCCCAATGTGATCTCAGTTATGGTTTCTTTTTACAGTCTGGTCTCCTCTCTTGTTTCTCTTGAAAGTCACTTGATTTTTTCTTGTATTTTCTTTCTTACAAAAACTGTATTATATTTTTTTTGGTGTTTCAATGTTGCTGCTGTCAAAAAGGAGCCCACCAATTATCTGATCTTATTTTCTACATACAGTCTGTAATTTAACCTACATTTTTCTCCTTTGTTGTTCGTGTCTATCTTATCCTTGTTATCAGTCCATTTCCTTTCTCTTGAACCAAAGCTTGTGTGTGAGTACTGCATGATGCACATGGCTGCTGAGGTGAGAGTGAAATTTCCTCACTTGAGGTCTTTTGTGGCTACTAGGGTGAGAGTGAGGCTTCCTTGCTCTCATTGTCTCATTTCTGACAGGGTGAGAGTGAGACCTCTTCACTCTTGGGCTCCTGCACCAGCAGTCCTATGCATCACATAGCAGCCACATACAAGTTTTGTTTACTTGCAGTAGCTTGGTTCAGATAAAAGGGAACTGCTAACAAGGCTGTGCTAGAAGATGATCAAAGGAGACAAGCAGATAAATTATTAAGACTCTACATAGAAAATGAAGATGGCATTATAGGTGAGCTCCTTTTTGGCAACAGTAACATTGAAACAACAAAAGCAATATTATTAAGTTTTTGGAAGAAAAGAGAATAGTACAAGGAAAATTAAATGACACAAGAGAAACAAGAGATTAGACAAAAAAAAAAAAAAAAAAATGCAAACAAGACTGCATTGTGGAAGTGCTGTTGCAAATGGTAAACCTCTCAATCTTCAACCAGAACCAGAGTCAGCAGCCCCTCTTAGCATCATGCCTTCAGAGCAAAATGCAAGTGGGGGCTCATGAGGAAGGAAGAGGATGAAACTGAATACCCTTAGCTTGCAAGAGAGTTTCAAAGAGTTTTTAGTGATATTTCTCATGTCAAAATTATGATAAGTTAGCAAAGACTGAGGCCTCCCTAATATGCTGACTTATGGAGGTTTAACTGTATTGCTATCCTTGTTGGCTGATCAGCAGGAAAATACCAGCCTGATTGTTTATGGTGGTGGCAGTGCCAGCTGTTGCGACTGGGCACAATTCTTCTGGTACTGCTGGTGGCAAGCTTGGAAATTATACAGAATTTCTTTGTTAGTGTATACATACTTACTCATACAGAACTTTTGCATCATGAAATTGATATAGGCATATAGGCATGCAGTATTCTGTTATGCATATGGAAATGATACTTGAAAAAAAATTCTATCACACCTCCATGCAGTACAAATGCTTCTTTTTGCTTTGCTATGTTGTCCATCAAGACAAGGAATTATCAGTCCATTCACTCTAATGCTTTAGGGAAGACTAAAGGGAGAGAGATAATGAGAAGCTTTCTTACTTTGTAAATATTTCTCTCAAATGTGTTGAAGTTTCTTTTTATTTATGTTATATTGAGGATAAATTGCCTTTGCCTGTTTTTGATCAGTGTCTGCAAATAGATACCTAGTCTTTGTCTAAGGAGGAAGCTGCCAACTAGTCATTGCTTTTCCTAGTCCTTGTCTAAGGAGGAAGATGTCAACTAGTCATTGCTTTCCCTGTTAAAAGTAATGTATAAGAATATTTTGAAACTTATCCCTTCTCAAAACTCACTACATATTTTCTTGCACCTGAATGATCTGTGACTCACTGTGTAGGAATTAGTGCACTTGGTTCACAGCCAAAAGGATCCAGGTAAAAAGAAAAAAAAAAAAAAAAAAAAAAAAAAAAAAATATATATATATATATATATATATATATATATATATATATATATATATATATATATATATATATATATATATATATATATATATATATATATATATATATATATATATATATATATATATATATATATACACACCTATTTAAGAAGTTCCATGGTATTACATACACCCATGAGAGCACCTTTTCCTTTTATTGTCATGCATTAACCCCTTCTTTACCACAGGACTGTTTTCATATACATGTGTACAATGCATGTAAACAACATCACAGTGCAGAGCAAAATGAATGTGGTACACAAGTACTATGCAAAGATATGGGTGTATTCCACCAATCCATCAGTCCAGATCTTGGCTTTTTGAGACCCCATGTGGTGCCAACATGGTTGAGAAACTTAAACAGACACATGAACCAGTACATACTACAGTGGGTGTCCAAGTTACGAGGTAGCAAATTACAAGTGTTCAAAGATACGAGTAGTCTACTTGCAAAATTATATTATGCTTGGTGCCATTCTCTTTGCCAACCATAAGTTCAAATTTGGCACTACATGCCATATTTGCCTAGTACACCATGGTCCTAGTGAGTCTTGGCTATGAAACATGGCATAGGGAGGAAAAAATGGTGCAGTTTGATCTTAAACTGCATGCATATGTCATAAATCAGCATAGCTTCTAAGACTTGGTTGACCCTGTCTTAGTGCAGCTATTGACAGATGTTCCCACTGGGGAGATGGCCACCCTGCAACAACATCCCTGAGGAAGCAGTAATCTATCCAAGAGGGATGTTTTGAATGTTCCAAGTGATGCAGAACTCATCAGAATAATTTTTGAGTATATATAAATGTTCCTTATACAGTTAAAAATGAAAGAGGAACTGTATCCCTGCCTAGTTAGCCTTGTGGAAGTGTGAGCGTCTGGGTTTGGGGAGGGAGAAAATTCTGACCTACTGCACTAGAAAGTCTTGTCAGTGTTATTTTATTTATTTATTTATTTATTTATTTATTTATTTATTTATTATTATTTTATCATTTATTTATTTATTTATTTATTATTATTTATTTTTTATTTATTTTTTTGTCAATGTAAACTTCCAGATATTGTTCTGGTGTGCAGTTTCAGTTTCTTGTGTGCATCTGCTGTGCCTCGGTTCTAGTGAGTTACTCTGGGCTTAAGTATTACTAAATTAGTAGTCTTACACTCTGGAAAAAAAAAAAAACCCTATTTTGAAGGTTTTCCTTGC
This sequence comes from Scylla paramamosain, assembly GCF_035594125.1. NCBI lineage: Eukaryota > Metazoa > Arthropoda > Malacostraca > Decapoda > Portunidae > Scylla > Scylla paramamosain. Next base: position 17,747,021 of record NC_087161.1, read on the forward strand.
ATTTTATTTCTCACCATTGTAAAAAAATTTCAAATGATTGTTTACACTGAGATGTTCCAACAGGATCACAGTTAATGTAACATTTAAAGGAATGGATCACTATTTTATCCAATGTGCCCCTTCCCCAAACACACATAAACACAGAAAATGTCCATAAAGCATATAAAAAGCTATAAACAACAGTTTATAATTTGTTTGTAGTATTTCAAAATAAGTAAGCTTTACATATGGCAAGACACTTATGATAGACTTATGATAGACATTGTAAGTTATGATACACATCTGTCATTATGAAGAATGCGACCCCAATCCCTTGTCCCTTGTCTCCACTAGCAGTAGATCAAGCTCTGTTGTGACATTACACTGTTTGTGGAACATAGTGATATTAAAAAAGAAAAAAAAAAAAATCTAATGGTACCAAAAAATTACGATAAGTCATGAGCAAAATGAGTTATGAGCAGCCTTCCAAAAATTTCTCCCTCGCAACTCAAACATCCTCTGTACCCATCCTTTCAGAGTTACATCCAGTATCCAATCAATAATGGAATAAATTTTTCACATAGAAATTACCTATTCAAATTTTTTATATATATATATATATATATATATATATATATATATATATATATATATATATATATATATATATATATATATATACTTTTTTTTTTTTTTTTTAAGGAGCATATTGTCACTTTATTCCTTCCAAGACCTTTACATTCTTGAATCTTCAATTGTCTATGTGAAACTCAGGTGAGTGATGTATTTTGGCCCCTCTGTTGAAGATGATGGCCATTCTTCCTTTAGATATTAGTAATGAAGATGATTATAACTATAAGACAGACAGTGAGGAATTACTAGTATAATCTTCTGATAAGTATGGTTCAGATTATAATCATGGAAAAGAGGGTCTTGTCGGCAAGTGCAAAGTGCATGGACCACAGCACCAATGGTACTGTGATGGAATGTTTTCTTAACATCAGTGGTGGTATTACAGTAAAGAAGGGGTTAAATATCCAGAAACCAGAGCAGCTCACTTCAGATGCTGCCTGCTTCTTACATCTTAATGCGTGACAACAGCCATGGAGAAATATCCTACCCACATGCACTAGTTTTCCCTTTATTTCCAGTCACATACTCTTCTTCCATTGCCTTCTATACCTTAACCTCCCTTAAGCTCCTCTTATACTGCCAAAAGATAAAGTCTGTGATTTATATATATTTTTACCTGACATGTTTATTTATTTTCCATATCTCTTTTTCAGCCTGTTTGTTTTGCATTTCTCTTTACTAACATTTTTTTTTTCACAAGCTTACATTGTTATCTCTTCTCCCTTTGCTGTTTGTTGTTCTGTTGTTCATGTTTTTTGTGAAAGTAAAGAGAGATACATATGTACTGTATTGCAGGAGACACAGACCCGCTCATTCACCAGAAGTCCACGAAAAGCAGTAGCAGCAGCAGCAGCAGCAGCAGCAGTAGTGATGAAGGGGAGCACCACCAT
>NC_087161.1:17756022-17758522 GCF_035594125.1 Scylla paramamosain
AACCCCTCCAGTTGCATTGTATCCAGAAGCCCCATGACATCATAGGATGAATGATGCAAATGGTACTTTGGTTCTGTTGTGTGAATTGAAATAATGAATTTTTACCAGTCTGTATCCATCCATCTATCTGTTTGTTTGTCTGTCTCTTATCAGCCCATCAGTTTGTCTATCTATTTGTCAATTGATCTATTTGTTTATCTATTATTTATATACATCTATCTATGTTTGTGTCTGATGTCTTTTCCTAATACATAACTTCTTCAGATGATGGCTGTGACAAGTCTCTCTATATTCCTTTTCTTGCTCTAATCTTTTTATTCTCATTTTATGTCTTCCTCCCTTTTCCTTTACTAGTTTGTCCTCATATTTCCTTTGATATCCTTCTCTTACATCCATTACATCTATCATGCTCATAAATACTATCTTAGTCATTTCACTTTCTATCATTCTTTGTGATCAAATCACCTTAGGCTTCTGCACCTGATCCTCTCAGCCATTCTAACCAGTAACCTCCCTCCCTCAGCTGTCTCCTCAAACCTTCCATGCACACATGAAACATGATGATGTTGAATTTTTTACCACTCTGTCTAATTTCACATTCTTTCAAGTATTCAACTCCTGCTTTGCTTAGGCAATTATTTTTCAAATATCATCACCTTACTTTATTTTACATTTGATTTCAACTTCCATCTTCCATACTTGCCACCAGTCACAACTTGAATACCAGAAGAGTGAAGACTGTGTCAGTTAGCAGAAATGATCCAAAAGAAATTGTTATTTTAGACTTTATTTGTTTTCATATATTTTATTAGTTTTGTTTTGTGAGATGTGTTTTATTTTTATTTATGTATTTATTTATATATTTATTTATTTTATTTTATTTTATTTTATTTTATTTTATTTTATTTTATTTTATTCTTTTTTAAGTTTGTGATTTAAAAATGTTTCTCATGAGCATGAATCATACAAAAATCTGATGAGGTCCACTGAAATGCATTTAATTACTGTAAGAGGTATATGTATAGTAGTTCACAACTATTTTTATGATATCTTATTGTACAATCCAGACAGTGCTATTATATTCACATTTAAGCTGTCCCAATGAATGTAATCACACACCTTATGGTGAAGTATTTGGTGGCCAGTGCCCTTGTAGTACTAGTAGTAATGATATGGTGTAGTCACGACCTTATCCTGCACCTGTGAACAAAATACAGGTTCTGGGAACAAAAAATTGTAACTGGTGAAATAATAATGCCTGTGGGTGGTGTAGCATATTGCTTAATGTGTGCAGACTGTGGATTATCATGAATTCAGGCAATGTTGAGAAGAGAGCAAAGCTTTAAGTACTCCTCTTCCTTCACCGCCTGTGGTGCAGCCCATTAGTGTCAATTAGGCAGAAGGTGCTCAGGCTGCACACATGAAGGAGACAATTGTATATCTGCCTCCAGTGAAGGTGATCATGAAGAAAGTGGGGATTATTGTGATTCACTGTGGGATTTTTTTATTGGTGCAATCAAGCGAAGGCATTAAATTTTTATAATATAAATGTTTTTTGCCCTGTATACTGTATATGAAGAAATATTTAAGATTATGAAACTTAAACACTGCTCTTGAAATGACATGGGAGAAAAGTCTAAGAGAGAGAGAGAGAGAGAGAGAGAGAGAGAGAGAGAGAGAGAGAGAGAGAGAGAGAGAGAGATTGCCTTTATACAATAAGTTAGCCGAATCAAATTTAGATACGTGTCAAATTGATGTGCTGTCTTGATTAGATCACTACGATTTTTTTTTTTTTTTTTTAGGAAAAACTAATTTACTGATTGATTGATTGATTTATTCATTACACATTTATATCCCTGAAGATCGGCCATGTGGTGGTTAGGATTGTGTAAAGGTGATGATGCAATGGTCACCAGGGAGACGCGGTGTGTACGAGTGAAGTGAGAGCGAGTGTGCAAGTGTGTATTCCAATATATAGTGATGTCATTTTAAAAAGCTGTGGGTAATAAAAGTCTTTGTATCAGTGTTGCAATTTGCTTTTCCACCTGTGGTTATATAGTATATTAATCTTTAGCACTTATGTCCTACTTTCTTTACTGGTGAATAGCGTAGGTGCAGTCAGTATCATGGTGTAAAGAAAGATTTCCTGATGTTCTCTTGATCAAAGTGAGGTTAACAACCTGATCGTTTCAGCTTTCAATACTACAGATTTTATTTCCAAATTGTCACATAATGCTGTTGTTTCCCGCTTTCAGTACTAACATGAAAATATATTCTTTCTTAGTTGTTTATACAATATAAAACTTCTACTTCAACATTGTCAATACCATATGAATTTTCTATTTTTAAAGTGATGAAAGTATATGAAGGTACTACGTATTTCTATATTCCATACAATGTTTTTGTTTAATTCTCAAGACGCCATCATCACTTTTCTACAAAACACTGGTACTATTCTCCTTTTAGTATGGTCATTTTATTGGTCTACAAATCAAAGGAA
>NC_087161.1:17776022-17778522 GCF_035594125.1 Scylla paramamosain
GAGAGAGAGAGAGAGAGAGAGAGAGAGAGAGAGAGAGAGAGAGAGAGAGAGATGGCAGCTGTGTTCTTCAGTCTGTCAGGGCTTACGTACGTCGGCTTTTCTAATATTCACTCTCATGTCTGCGTGTTATTCCATCAGTCATGCTTATGCGTCACTAATGAGTTCATCGAGCACACCATCAGGTCACCATTAGGCACTAACGGTACTTATCTTGAATGTATTCCTACAGCCGGGCACACCGAGATGGGATGGTGGGGAGCGGCTGGGATAAATGTCTGCCGGTGCATTCCACCGGGGCCCATGGGGTCTTTGGGGGTCCCAAAGGTAGAGATGGGGCCCCTCATCTCTACCTTTACCTACTGGCTGTAGGGGTGGGAGCCATAAAGTATTCCTGCACCGGCACATTTCACTTCTCTCGGTGGCCCTGCTTACAGCATCTCGTGTTGCTTGTCTAGTCTTGTAATTGGACGAAGGTGCATCGAATAACAATTGCTTTGAGACCATTGAAATAATACTTGCCTTTTCTTGCGGTTAAAAGTTACATTTATTTGTAGTATTCTAGCAATCGAGTGCAATATAGTATGTAGTATCCAGGAGAAATCACTCTCTGGCGGTCATTCAGTCAGCCTTCCATCCAGCCAGTTGCTCATTCAGTCTTTGTTTGTCTGCTTCTCTGTCTGTCAGTCCTATTATTGTACATTTTTTCATGCATTAATTTTTGCATTTCATTTGTCTTCGTTCCGTCAACTTTCACTCTGGGTGTTGTCATCATGCTCACTACCTCACTACGTTTTCTCTTTGATTAATTTGTCTTTCCTCTCATCGCCCTCCATTTTGTGCATGTTGCTATTTCTTTCTCTCGTTCGTTCGGTCATTTTCTGTCCCTAGATTCATCTTTCTGAAAAAGTGAGCATGTATTGTGTTCTGTATTGATGTGTAATATGTTTACTTGCAGGAATATGATAAAGTCGCATAGATAGAGATGACGTCCTTGATTGTGTAAGATTCTGAGACAATACTGGCATCAATACGCGTCTTACCTCGTTGTTGTTTTCCTACCCTTCTCTTATTTTTTTTCAGAAGCATTGTTTTAAGTGAATCAATTATATTGAAAGGAGAGCGTGACGTCACGGATTTTCCGTACCAAAACCAATCAGATTGAAAGGGAAGGCCCTGCAGACAGTCCTGGCAGTTTCTGATTGGCTGTCCAGCAGCGGGTTGGTGATTGATTGTCTCTTGCCGCCCTTCCTGATGACGTCACGCGTATAGGCGTCACGCATATAAATTTGGCCAATCGCATAATAATTGTTAAAATAATATTCCCTCCTCATGCGGGTGTCACTGCTTTCATTGTATTTTCCTCTGGGTTTAAATGTCTTCCATGACATTCCTATACCTTTCCTAAAGCTATATTGCTACTTCTCACACACTTAACTTGACATCATATAAATATTGCTTCTCCATATCGCCTATGCCTTTTGGTAATTTCGGTACATTTTTGCAATAGGACCAAACTGCATTTCGAGTGCAAAACTATGATATTCATTATTTTTTTTTTGTATTATTTTGTATAGACGATTTTGGGCATAAAACACGTCGGAAATACTTTATTTTGCCTCTTCACCTCTCCTCCTGCGGTCTTAGCGAATCGTCGGAAAGCGGGGTTTATGGTGGGTGAACACGAAAGTGCTAATTTTAGGGTACTTAAATGGAGATGATAGCTTAAAAGAAGATAATCCTATGATAGCTTAAAATAAGGCTATCCTAACCTAACCTGACCTGACCTGACCTGACCTGACCTGACCTGATCTAACCTAACTAACCTGACCTAACCTAACGACCTAACCAACCCTAACCTAACTTAACCTGACTTGACGTAACCTAGTCTAACCTGACCTAACCTGACCTATGCGCATCACCTAAGAAAAATCCCCCATATCACGCAAACTATTAATTTGCAACGAAAACTTCAACAAAGTATGTTTCTCAGTGTCCTTAAAGGTAATCAAGAACAGTACTCCTAAAAGTGTAGAGCGTTATGGTACTCTACTAAAATAATACCTTAATTTCTAAACTCTTCAAAACCTGTGAGGCCCCAAAGCCCGCTTCAGGTTTTGTTTATACGTGTGACGTCATCAGGAAGGGCAGCAAGAGACAACCAATCACCAACCCGATGCTGCACAGCCAATCTGAGACGTCAGGCGCCACAATCGGCGGACTGTCTGCAGCAAGGATGAGAGACAGATGTCTCATCCTTGGTCTGCAGGGCCTTCCGACTGGAAGCGCCGACATCTCGCTGCTTGCGAGACATTTGTGGTCCGTGATACTCTTGCCCTCCAACCAGCCTTCCGTTTCAAGTAAGACATGTGTGAAGAGGACGCGAGAATTCATTACGAACGGTATTGTTTAGCTAGTTGCAGGGTTAGTGCCCCACAGGGTTAGGGTCCTGCTAGGTCTACTTGTCTCGCAGGCTGAAGGCTTGTTTCACGCGAACGCTTTT
>NC_087161.1:17791022-17793522 GCF_035594125.1 Scylla paramamosain
GTGTGTGTGTGTGGTGTGTGTGTGTGCAACTGTTATACTATTACGACACACACACACACACACACACGACGTCCAGGCAGGTGAGGCGAGATCAGGTGGCATTAGAGTAGGATTTGCCAAGGTAGCTAGGCAGACAGGTAATATGTTGTTAATTAAAGGTGTGCGCTGTTTTTCCGGTAACCTTGTTACTGGAATGGACGCACAACTGGATTATGGCTTACCCTCGTTTTTCTACTGTTTGTAATCCGGATCAGGGGACGCGATTTATTTTTTTCCTTCATTGCTTTTATTCTTGTTTTTCCCGTAGTGTGTGTGTGTGTGTGTGTGTGTGTGTGTGTGTGTGTGTGTGTGTGTGTGTGTGTGTGTGTGTGTGTGTGTGTGTGTTTCATTGAACATTCAGGAAGGTCACTTCATGATGATCTTAATGAACACACACACACACACACACACACACACACACACACACACACACACACACACACACACACACACACACACACACACAGAAAAAACAAAAAACAAAGAGGAAAGAAAAATGTTACAGCCAGTGATGTTTTACCCCGAAATGGTACTGTTCCTTTTCTCCCGTGTTCTCTCTTTTCATTCTTTTTTTCCTTTTCATCCTTCCATCTTTTAAAGCTATCTATCTAGGTGTCTGTCTGTCTGCCTGCCTATCTATCTATCTGTCTATCTATCTACATATCTATTTATCTATCTATCTATTTATCTATCTATCTATCTATCTGTCTATCTATCTATCTATCTATCTATCTATCTGTCTATCTATCTATCTATCTATTTATTTATTTATGTATGCATGTATGTATTTACGAGTATGTATGTATGTATGTATGTATGTATGTATCTATTTATTTTGTATCTGTTTGTCCGTCTGCTTGTCTGTCTGTATTTCTGTTTGCCAGTCTTCCTGTCTGGCTGTCTCTCTATAATATGTATCTCTGTCACTTTCTTTTGCTACGTTTTGAATCAACATAAGGTAGTAAGGTGATTTTTTTTTTTGTTCAGTCCTTGGGTTCTTGTGTGGGAAATCTTTTGGCCGTCTGTCAGTTTTCAAAGTAAAAGATATTTCCGAGTAACATTATGTAACCTCGTGAAAAATAAGTGCCTTAGATTTTATTCAGAGTTACCAGCGTTAACGTCCACTAAAACCTCACGTATTTAAAAATAGTTGTACATTTACTTAAAAGGACAGTGTCTGGAAATATAAAACTTTTTCCCATTCATGTTGTGGTTGAGCGGATAATAATCAAAGGACATGTAATAAGAAAGTGAGAGAATCTTTGTAGTAGAGGAAGTACATTATTCCCTACCACTCTCTCTCTCTCTCTCTCTCTCTCTCTCCTCTCTCCTCTCTCTCCTCTCTCTCTCTCTCTCCTCTCTCTCTCTCTCTCTCTCTCTCTCTCTGTCTCTCTCTCTCTCTCTCTCTCTCTCTCTCTCCTCTCTCTCTCTCTCTCTCTCCTCTCTCTCTCATCTCTCTCTCTCTCTCTCTCTCTGGAGCACCTGCGCTTATCAGCAGACCAGAGCAGGGATCGCGCTTCACCCTCCCCCTTTCGCTGGTGTAGGATATTGCAAATTCTATTGTCTAGCGTTCCTTACCTGCTGAAAGCTCGTGACGGTTTCAGACTGGTGCTCATGCGTCATCCCGTGCATGCTTGTAAAGACAGAGGGCTGCATAACAGCTTGGGTAAGATTTCACAGTGGTTGCAATATCCGACAACTACATAAGCTTATTTAAAACAAAATGTACACGGAGCAGCAAGGAGGTGATGTGGGTGTAGTGTACAAGAGATGGTTCCTCAGAAAAGAAAGGCATTTGTGCTAAAGAGAGAAGGTTGCACTGGTATGAAGACTTTTACCGTGTCCGCGGTGGTGAAAAGCTGCGTTTAGAGGAACACTGCCCACTAAGGTTAGGGCGCACGAGCAAGTTTTCTGAAGATGGTCACTGTGAATAGCATCAGTATTGCTCACATCGAGAAATTCAGACTTATTGCCCTGTAACTAGTGAAGGACATTCTCTCTCTCTCTCTCTCTCTCTCTCTCTCTCTCTCTCTCTCTCTCTCTCTCTCTCTCTCCTCTCCTCTCTCTCTCTCTCTCTCTCTCTCTCTCTCTCTCTCTCTCTCTCTCCCCCCTATTAATTTGAATTTCCCTCCTTCTTCCTCTTCCAGCCTCCTTCACATCTTCCTCCCCTCTCTTCAGATTCTCTTTAGGTAAATTTAGGGAAGTGGTCAAAGTTTCGTACGTTTTATATAGGTACTGCCACGTGTAGGCCTGCTGGCTTCCTGCCTTTCCCTTAATGTTCTTATGTTATGTTCCTCTTCTCATATATTTCAATACCTTGCTTTTATATATGGTAAACTCTGGAACTCCCCTGCCTGCTTCTGTATTTCCACCTTCCTATGACTTGAATTCCTTCAAGAGGGAGGTTTCAAGACACTTATTCATCAATTTTTGACCACTGCTTTGACCCTTGTATGGGACT
>NC_087161.1:17798522-17801022 GCF_035594125.1 Scylla paramamosain
TTTTGTGTGTGTGTGTGTGTGTGTGTGTGTGTGTGTGTGTGTGTGTGTGTGTGTGTGTGTGTGTGTGTGTGTGTGTGTGTGTGTGTGTGTGTGTGTGTGTGTGTGTGTGTGTGTGTGTGTGTGTGTGTGTTATATCTGTAATTACTGTTGCAGGAACGATGGCGCTTTGTTTGTTAGTTCGTGTGTTTGCTTGCTTGGTTGCCTGTTGTTTCGAAGCGAGTAGTGTGACACCCTTTTTTTTATTATATCCTTTTTTGGCTTTATTTTTTGCTTCCTTCCATTTCAGCTTATTACTTTATCGCGTCGCTGTCCGTTTGCTGTCGCCTTCTTTTATTTTCTGTTGTGTTTTCTCTCTCTGCTTTGATTTTGTGATGCTGAGTGTGGTGTTGGTGATGTGTGGCGTGAGTCATGTTAGTGGTGGAAGTTGATATGACAAATGAAGTAGTTTTATAAGTGGTTAATTTTTGGCCTGGAAGTGTCATAGAAGTGATTCTGTGTTTTCTTTTTTTTTCATTTCTTTTTTTGTCATAGTTTCGAGTATTAATTGTGTGGTATAGTATGATGTTTGCGCGCGTGTGTGTGTGTGTGTATGTGTGTGTGTGTGTGAGAGTGACGGGTCAGGTGGGTTTCGTAACCAGGGAGGGGGCGTCCAAGAGCTGAGTTCTGCACCGCCTAGTCATTTGTGCCTCACTTATGGCTACGTATTTCAGTGATGCAAGGGATGGTGTGTTGTTTCTCGTGCCTCCCTTCCCTTGAAGCAGCTGGCGGTAGGAGCCCCAGGTGCGGCGCTGTTGTGACTACAGGCACGCCAAGGACTCACTATTGTGTCTTGATCTCTACGGATTTATTCTTTATCAGCCTATAGCCCTACATATATGATTCCGCTGCGGGACAGATGTATCGCCTGTATCTATTTATTTCTTAGTCTATTCCATGCCGCCACAGCAAAACTTTTAGCTTCCTAGCAGTTTTAGCTTTTACTCAAGTATAATAAAACAATGAGGTGCAAATTTATAATCTTAAACGACACTACTGACTGGAAAATAAGTGATCGTGTAGTGAAAATCTTTAAGTATTTGTAGGTATATTTTGTGTTCAGTAAAGTCATGCAGGGTGATAAAAGGAAAACATACCTTGATGTCATTACCAGTCAAAGGATTAAAGATCATACTCTTAAACGTTTCAGTGTCGTATTTTCATTACTTTTAACATACTGAAGTGAAAACTGTCTTGGTTTCCAACGATGTTCCTATGTCTCGTGATGGCTTAGCGTGTATTCTGGTGGTGAAAGAAACCAGTGAGAATCAATCTGATCAAATATGTAGCCTTTTGAAAGTAGTTATTATGAGAACCTATGATGTTTTTATGATTCTCGTGATGGCTTAGCGTGTGCTCCGAATCATTAATAGGGAAAGAGACGCTCATGTACTTCTCCCAGAAGCTTAGCATTGCCTGTCTATCACGTGTAATTCTTATGAAAGCCGTGATGCTCAAGAATACTGTCCTTTGTTTCGTCTTTAGTCATTTTATTGCCAGTTTTCGCTTATGCTTCCTCAGAGCCTTAGCATTCCCTGACTGTGCCGTGTGAATAATTCTTATGACAGCCCGTGTTGTTAAAAAAATACAGCCTTTTGTTTAATGTCCTCTAATGGTGTTACTGGTACTTTTCGCTTATGCTTCTCCTGCCTGTAACGTATCGAGTTCTTATGACAGCCCGTGATGTTAAAAGAAAATATATTCTTTATTTAATCTCTAGTCTTGTTGCTGGTACTCTTCGCTAATACTTCCCCTGATCCTTCGTGTTCCCTGGCAGTGAGATGCAGTACCGTGTGAAGTGGTCGGTCAGTAGTGCTTGTGGCTCGCCGTTGTTTCCCCACTACGCACCGCCGCCGCTCAGTGCAGAGAGCAAATGTAAAAATGTAAACTGATGATGAACAATATGCATACACGGACTTCATCTGAGCCTGTATTTCCTCGCCGCGTTGCATTTCACACCTTGTTTAATTCTCTCGTGAATGTCCGCTCTTTAATTGACTTTTTTTTTGTTTAAACTGGCATAAAAGTGTTATTCCAGTTTGTCAGTTTACTGTTGTGTTGTGGTGCGTTGCGTTGTGCTGCCTTGTGTTGTGTTTTGTCGTAGCGGGTGATGTGTTTATGATCGAGAGAGAGAGAGAGAGAGAGAGAGAGAGAGAGAGAGAGAGAGAGAGAGAGAGAGAGAGAGAGAGAGAGAGAGAGAGAGAGAGAGAGAGAGAGAGAGGATCAATCGTGGAATTGTTCGTGATCATGGAAATAAAAACGGTGGCGTTAACAGAAATGGAAATGATAATGTGGATGAGACCAAAAATAATGATGATGATGATGATGATGATGATGATGAATGGTGATGATGATAGTGAATAACAATGGTACTGTATGATAATGGTTATGAATGATAATGACGATGATGTAGACGGAGAAAATGAGGTTGACAGTAGCGGTACCTCAAACGTGTGTGTGTGTG
>NC_087161.1:17803522-17806022 GCF_035594125.1 Scylla paramamosain
AGTATTCTTGACCTTTTCCTGACCTCTAATCCTTCTGCTTATGCTGTCAGTCACCCTTTCTTCTCCGTTGGGCTCCTCCGATCACAATCTCATATCTTTATCTTGTCCTATCGCTCCAATCCCTCCTCAGGATCCCCGTAAGCGTGGGTGCCTCTGGCGTTTTGCCTCTGCTAGTTGGGGGGGACCTGAGGAGGTATTTTGCTGATTTTCCTTGGAATGACTACTGCTTCCGTGTCAGAGACCCGTCTTTGTGTGCTGAGCGCATAACAGAGGTGATAGTGTCTGGCATGGAGGCGTACATTCCTCACTCTTTTTCTCGTTCTAAACCTTCTAAACCTTGGTTTAACACAGCTTGTTCTCGTGCTATACATGATAGAGAGGTGGCCCACAAAAGGTACTTAAGCCTTCCATCACCAGAATCTCATGTACTTTATATTTCTGCCCGGAACCATGCCAAGTCTGTTCTCCAACTAGCCAAAAACTCCTTCATTAACAGAAAGTGTCAAAACCTTTCAAGATCTAACTCTCCTCGTGACTTCTGGCATCGAGCCAAAAATATCTCCAATAACTTTGCTTCTTTTTTCCTTCCTCTATTTCAACCAGATGGCACCACTGCTATCACATGACTTCTGGCATCTAACCCAAAAATATCTCCAATAACTTTGCTTCTTCTTCTTTCCCTCCTTTATTTCAACCAGATGGCACCACTGCTATCACATCTATTTCTAAAGCTGAACTCTTCGCTCAAACCTTTGCTAAAAACTCTACCTTGGACGATTCTGGGTTTATTCCCTCCCTCTCCTCCACCCTCTGACTACTTCATGCCACCTATTAAAATTCTTCGCAATGACAGAAAGGCAGTCCGACCTGGGGACATTTATGGTCCCCTCCCCAGATGGGGACTCTAGGACTGGTGTAGGAGGTCGCCATGATGATTTTAAAATTTTTGAGTGAAGGGTGTGTGTGTGTTATTAGGTGCTTGTAGTTTTGTGTGGAGGAAGAGAGTTGTCTTTAGAGGGCAGGCTGTGACTGCTCCCTTGTGTTGTGAGACACAAAGGGAAACGTTCAGTGAGGTCACAGCTGGGTTTAATGATAAGTTCACAGCACCCACTGAACAGTGCTTTAGATCTCACTGGGAGTAATTATCGTTTCGGCAGGTGTCTACTGCCTCCTCCTACTGACTACTTCATGCCACCTATTAAAATTCTTCACAATGATGTTTTCCATGGTCCTCGCTGGCCTAAACTCTCGGAAGGCTTATGGACCTGATGGGGTCCCTCCTATTGTTCTCCGAAACTGTGCCTCCGTGCTTGCATCTTGCCTAGTCAAACTCTTTCAAGCTCTGTCTGTCAACATCTACCTTTCCTTCTTGCTGGAAGTTTGCCTACATTCAACCTGTAACTAAAAAGGGTGACCGTTCTAATCCCTCAAACTACCGTCCTATTGCTTTAATTTCCTGTTCTAAACCAAACTTCTTGTCCTATTCACTCCTACGCTGATGATACCACCCTGCACTTTTCCACGTCTTTTCATAGACGTCCAACCCTTCAGGAGATAAACATTTCACGCAGGGAAGCCACAGAACGCTTGACTTCTGAGCTTTCTAAAATTTCTGATTGGGGCAGAGCAAACTTGGTATTGTTCAATGCTTCAAAAACTCAATTCCTCCATCTATCAACTCGACACAACCTTCCAGACAACTATCCCCCTTTTCTTCAGTGACACTCAACTGTCCCCCTCTTCTACACTGAACATCCTCGGTCTGTCCTTTACTTATAATCTGAACTGGAAACTTCACATCTCATCTCTAGCTAAAACAGCTTCTATGAAGTTAGGTGTTCCGAGACGTCTCCGCCAGTTTTTCTCACCACCCCAGCTGCTAACTCTGTACAAGGGCATTATCCGTCCATGTATGGAGTATGCTTCACATGTCTGTGGGGGTTCCACTCATACTGCTCTTCTAGACAGGGTGGAATCAAAAGCTTTTCGTCTCATCAACTCCTCTCCTCTAACTGACTGTCTTCACCCTCTCTCTCACCACCGCAATGTAGCATCTCTAGCTGTCTTCTACCGCTATTTTCATGCTAACTGCTCTTCTGATCTTGCTAACTGCATGCCTCCCCTCCTCCCGGCGGCCTCGCTGCACAAGACTTTCTTCTTTCTCTCACCCCTATTCTGTCCACCTCTCTAATGCAATAGTTAACCAGTATTCTCAATCATTCATCCCTTTCTCTGGTAAACTCTGGAACTCCCTGCATGCTTCTGTATTTCCACCTTCCTATGACTTGAATTCCTTCAAGAGGGAGGTTTCAAGACACTTATTCATGAATTTTTGACTACTGCTTTGACCCTTTTATGGGACTGGCATTTCAGTAGGCATTTTTTTTATTGGATTTTTGTTGCCCTTGGCCAGTGTCCTTCCTACATAAAAAAAAAAAAAAAAAAAAAAAAAAAAAATATATATATATATATATATATATATATATATATATATATATAT
>NC_087161.1:17816022-17821022 GCF_035594125.1 Scylla paramamosain
ATAACAATGCATAATGGACAGCTGACGAGGGAAGCATTAATACTGGCTCGATAGGGAGCAGAGAGAGAGAGAGAGAGAGAGAGAGAGAGAGAGAGAGTGAGGAGAGAGAGAGAGAGGAGAGAGGAGAGAGAGAGAGAGAGAGAGAGACGCAGTACACTAAGAAAAATAAAGAAAAGCAAAAGAAGTAGGAAAAAAGAAACGAGAAAGATGAGGATGAAGAGGAAGAGGAGGAGGACGTATTCAATTTAAATAAGGTTTGGGGTCAGTCAGTACACTCCTCCTCCTCCTCCTCCTCCTCCTCATAACCGCCAATTATGAATATCTTTTCCTAAGATTTCATGTAAACAAAATAGTGTAAAACGAATAAATAAATTCTTACGTACAAGGATGAAGTATAAATATTAAAATAAAGTTATGTGATTTATGTGACATGAAACTTTTTTATTTATATAAATGCTTGGAGTTCTTTGAATGTGAAGTAATTGTAGTTTTAAATTAGCTAAGTGAGGAGGAGGAGGAGGAGGAGGAGGAGGAGGAGGAGGATGCTGTAATAGGCAGTTAATGTGTTCAGGAATTGCAAAAAAAAAGATGGAAAATGATGATTGGTAGTCTATAGTCTATCGTGTGTGTGTATGTGTGTGTGTGTGTGTGTGTGTGTGTGTGTGTGTGTTTACGTGGCATAGTCTTAGTGGAATGTTTGGGTTCCAGCCAATGCGTCACACCAACAGGAGCTCGCATACCTTTATGTGCCCTCAGGTGATGGTGCTGGTGATGATATATGTGGCTTATCTCTCGTTGTTGTTTCACGATGCACAAAGAGCTAATTGTGTCAACTTTTGTGGTAGTGAATGGTGGTAGTGGTGGTGTTGCGTGAATGATTGTTGTGAGGTATGTGATTATGATGTGTAGTGTTCTGTACGCCAAGGACACGGAGGCAAACACAGACCACAGTTTTTAATTTATTGTCCCACACCTGGGAAGCTTGGAATGCTGGGAATCCACGAGGATTAGCGTGGAGTGGCTAGCCGGCTGGCCACTCACTACAGATGTATGGTGTTCTTGCTGCTGCTGCTGCTGCTGCTGCTGCTGCTGCTGCTGCCGTCGCCACTGCTGCTACCGCCGCCATTGCTGCTGCTGCTGCTGCTGCTGCTGTTGCTGCTGCTACTGCTGCTGCCGCTGATGCAGCTGCTACCGCTGCTGCTGCTGCTGCTGCTGTTGCTCCTGCTGCTGACGCTGCTGCTGACGCTGCTGCCGCCGCCGCTGCTTTTGCTGCTGCTGCTGCTGTTGCTGCTGTCGCCACCGATGCCGCTGCTGTTGCCGCCACCGATGCCGCTGCTGCTGCTGCTGCTGCTGCTGCTGCCGCTGCCGCTACCGCCACCGATGCCGCTGCTGTTGCCGCCACCGATGCCGCTGCTGCTGTTGCTGCTGCTGCTGCCGCTGCCGCTACCCCGCCACCGATGCCGCTGCTGTTGCCGCCACAGATGCTGCTGCTGCTGCTGCTGCTGCTGCTGCTGCTGCCGCTGCCGCTGCCGCTGCCGCTACCGCCACCGATGCCGCTGCTGTTGCCGCCACAGATGCTGCTGCTGCTGCTGCTGCTGCTGCTGCTGCTGCTGCTGCTGCTGCTGCTGCTGCTGCTGCTGCTGCTGCCGCTGCCGCTACCGCCACCGATGCCGCTGCTGTTGCCGCCACAGATGCTGCTGCTGCTGCTTGCTGCCGCTGCCGCTGCCGCTACCGCCACCGATGCCGCTGCTGTTGCCGCCAGAGCTGCTGCTGCTGCTGCTGCTGCTGCTGCTGCTGCTACTGCTGCTATTGCTGCTGCTGCTGCTGCTGTTGCTGCTGCCGCCGCCGCCGCTGCTGCTACTGCTGCCGCTACTGCTGCTGCTGCTGCTGCTGCTGCTGCTGCTGCTGCCGCCGCCGCCGCTGCTACTGCTGCCGCTACTGCCGCCGCGCGCGCCGCCGCCGCCGCCGCCGCCGCCGCCGCCGCCGCCGACGCCGCTGCTGCCGCTGCTGCTGCTGCTGTTGCTGCTGCTGCTGCTGCTGCTGCTGCTGCTGCTGCTGCTGCTGCTGCTACTACTACTGCTGTTGCTGCTGCAACAACAACAGCAACAACAACAAAATTCCACCACTACCACCACCACCACCACTACTACTACTACTACTACTACTACTACTACCACCACCACCACCACCACCACCACTACTACTACTACTACTACTACTACTACTACTACTACTACTACTACTACTACTACTACCTCCTCCACCACCACCACCAGCACCACCACCACCACCATTATAAACACAACCAATATTATCATTCCGTATTTCCTGTGAACCCCACACCTGCCTTGAGTCTTTAGGAGACCACCTGTGTCACTCACCACTTAATAGTACTTCGTTAACCCACACATGCGCCTTACCACACGTGTTGAATTAAATTTTTCTAAGGTCAACGAAAAACAAGTGGCTGATGTACGCTGGCCCTCGTGTTAGCGTGCAGTGCAGACGTGTGGTGCTTCTTAAACACTGCGTCGCTACTACTCCGTCACTCTGTCCCTTAGCTTCTGTCCGTCGAGTTTAATGGAGGTTGGTTAGCTGGCTGACGGGTGCTAGTTTGTGTTTTTCCCTTGTTGATTCATGCTCACATTGCCAGCATAACCACAACACTGTCCTTTACTCTTTGTCATGATGAGCTGATTGAACTGTGGTGCTTGACCTGCTCCTCTTGTCTGACAGGTGCTTGTCGGTGCTTTTCCTTGATTAATTTATGCCTACAGGGCCGACAAAACTACTATACTGTCCCTTACCGCTTGCTTGGACGCTTTGATGGAAGCCGGAGGGATGGCTGCTGGAGCTGCTCCTCTAGTCTGGCAGGTGGTAGTGTATGTTCTTCCCTGGCAGTGTTTGATTCATGTTCACAGGGCCAACAGAGTTTGTGTAGAGGTGATAGAGCTTGAGGGATGGCTGCTTGACCTGTACCTCTTGAGTGACAGGTGTTAGTCTACTCTTCCTTGTTAGTGCATCATTTGTGCTTACAAGGCCAACAACTACTGCACCGTCCCTTACCGATTTTCCAGACGCTTTAATGAAGGCTGGTAGCTGCCTGATCTGTTCCTCTTGTCTGACAGTTGTTAGTTTGTGATTTTCCTTGATTGATTCATGCTTTCAGGGCCAACAGATCTCCTGCACTGTTCCTTACCGCTTGTCCGGACGCTTTGGTAGAGGTTGTGGGTATGGCTGTTTCACCTGTTCCTGTTGACTGGCAGGTGCTACTGTGTGGTCTTCCCTGGCAGTCCTTGATTCATGCATACAGGGTTAATAGAGCTTGTGTACGTGTGTGCACACTGATCGTGTCTATTATCATTGACTGAGGTGATAGAGGTTGGAGGAACGGCTTGCTCGACCTGTTCCTCTTGTCTGATAGGTAATAGTCTTTTTTTTTTTTTCTGGCAGTGTTTGATTCATGGCCAATAGAAGTTGTGCATTTGCATGGATTATGATTGACATGTTATACCCGTGAGGATGGTGGAGAGAGAGACATTCAAAATAAGAAATAAGAATTTACTGAAAAAAAATAACTTGTCAGATGAAAAATACCTGAAGTTATCCTTCTGGCTACTTTTTCCATCCTTCGTTTATTATTCTCCTTCCTCTTACGCAACAAGTGTCTCTTATCTTACTCTTTCCCTCTATATCTTCATAGCTTTTTATCCTTTAGACAGACAGACGAACATACAATCAGATGTTGAGACGGACAAACAAAAAGACATACAGATACAGAGGTAGGTACACAAGCAGGTGGACAAGCGGACAACCAGAAGCTGAAACGGGCAGGCAGGTAGACAAGCAGACGGAGAGACAGACAGACGATCGATAAAGAAAGGCAGACACTGAGGGGCCTTTGACCTGTGATAACATGTGGGGCAATGAACATACCTGAGTTTCCTGACCCCTTCTCACCTGTAATTATTGTGAGCGGCCAGGTGGGGCGAGGCAGAGGAGGGAACACTCATTACACCATCGAGGAAATTGGTGTTGTTGTTGGTGGTGATGGTGTTGGTGATGATGGTAGTGGTGGTGGTCAAGGTAGTGGTGGTGGTGGTTTTGATACTGCTGCCAATATTATTTTTAAGTCCTTTCGGTATTGGTGGTGATGGTTGTGGTATTTTCGATGTTGTTATCGATATTATCTTCATCTTACTCTTTCTGGTGGTGGTGGTGACGGTGGTAGTGGCGGTCGTGCTGTACGTTGTGGTAGTGGTTGTGAGTGGTGGTAATGGTGATGTGCTGGTGGTGGTGGTGTTGTTGTGGGTAGTGGTAGTGGTCATGGTGGTGGTGGTTATGGTGATAGCGGTGGTGTTGTGGGTGTTGGTAGTGGTAGTGGTAGTGGTGACAGTGATAGTGGGTAGTGGTAGTGGTGGTGGTGGTGGTGGTGGTGGTGGTGGTGGTGGTCATCTAAGGTGTAGTGTGTCGGTAGGGACGATGATACTCAATTTCTGGGATGGTAGACGGCGTGGTTCCTCCTCTTCCTCCTCCTCCTCATCATCATCCTTCTTCTTCTGCATCTCCTGTTCCTCTTCACTTCCTCATCCTTCTCCAACTCCTCATATTTCATTTAATTATCCTAACTCTTCATCATTATCATCTTATGCAAAATTTTTCTTCACAATAACATTAAACTCGCACCAAACAATATGATGAAGAAAAATGGGATGAACTGCGGTACCGGAGCACTGTGTAGGGGCAGCCAGACACCAGACAGGTGCTGTTAAAGTTGCAAAACACTGCCCGGGATGTATAGACGGGTACAGAAAGGGGAGGGCACGCTGAGAGGTTATCGCGGACCGTCTCCATGTGCAGTACCCATGATTTATAGAGTGAGATAGTTGCTCCAGGTTTTCAGGCCGTATAGCGTTGAATTCATACTCCCTACAAGGCTGGATGGTATTATATTTGGTCTGTAACTTAGAAATCGAATGAAAATCAATGTCCCTCGAAGT
>NC_087161.1:17833522-17841022 GCF_035594125.1 Scylla paramamosain
TGCTTTTCAAAACGTACATAATAAAAATCTTCATTTCTTCTCTGTCTATTTATTTTCTGAGTAGTAGTTTTGCTGTGTACCTTTCTTTCATAAGGATTTCCGAAAAGATTGCTTCTGTTTCTTATTTGCTGATATATTGGGCGTCCTAATATAAATGGGTGTGGTATGTTGGGCGTGTCTACAGTGTGATCTGCCAACGGTTACTGTGCTGTACCAACTGTTGTATATGATTGAGAAAAAGAAAAAAAAAATGTTTACTGGATTGCTTTTGGGTAGGAATATGACAACCTAGAGCTGGCGGTGAACATTGGCACTTCAAGGTTAGGAATTTGTACAGTCGTCAAGATTAACTTCGAAATGTGAAGAAAACTGCTTAACCATTAAAATTTGATGGGTCAGGTAGTTAAAAAGATTGCGTCAATATGTGTAGCTGTTATTGCCATATCAATAGGTAGCTTTAAAAGATGAGATCAATTTATGGATACGAATGATAGATGAATATAATTGGGTATGTTTTACACAGGAAGTGCCACGTGCAGGCTTAGTACCTTCTTGAAGTTCTCTTATGTTCTTATGAGTGAGTGACATTGCGAACAGAAGCGTAAAAGCCAAAGTCTAAACAGAGAAAAGAAATCGAGATGGAAGAGAGTATGAGAACAAGATGCGTTAACTTTGGAACCTCCAGTCTCGGTCATGACAAGAAAGGACAGCCGTGGCCACATGTCGAGTGACTTATGCACTCACTGCCACTGTGTTTAGCGTCTTCCCTCATTCTGAACTCCCCTGGCTTGATGACACCCTCCTTACAAAACCTGACAACTGATGAATTCTTGGCAGATAAGAGGACTTGAAGACTGAGAACTTGAAACAGAGTGCGACACGTTACTTGATTTCTGACCCTGATAAGAGAAGAAATTGCATTACAGAGGTAGAGATTCTGATCAAAGACTCCGAAAGCTACAGAAAATAACACAAACAACGTAAAGAAAGTAAGACGTCTATGACGTCTTGAGCTGCGACACTAAGAAACTTCCGGCAGCCAGATTCCCCGACGAGCGCACGCGTGTGTGTGTGTAATTGCTCAACACACTGTATTACGAAATATCCCCTCGGAAACTTCCTCAGAGATAAAGAAGAAAAAAAAAAAGTCAGTGGTTGACCTTTGACGAAGATCACAGATATATTCAGCTTTCTCCCCTTTGCTCGAGATGGGAGTGAATCCTAGTGAATCCTCGTCTATTCTGTCCTCTCCTATCATATTCTAAGTTTATCCTCGCGGCAGAAAAACAATGAAAAGAAAGACGGTAATTTATTATTTCTCTTCTTTTTTTGTATCGAAACATTTGTCTTGATGAGTAACGCTATCTGTGTGTGTGTGTGTGTGTGTGTGTGTGTGTGTGTGTGTGTGCTTGTGTATGCCTACGAGGTGACTTACTGAAGGAAAGAATTTAGTAGGACATTCCATTCCTCCTCTCAGTCCTCCTCATTGTCTTCCTCCTCGTCCTCGCCCTTCTTGGTTTGTCCTCCATTCCCCTCTCTCACATTTTTTTTTTTTCTTCCTCTTTTGAGTCTCCCGCTGCGTGGTCAGGCCAGCAGTGTGAGCGGCTGGGCGGTGACAGAGGCAGTCGAGGGTGGGAGAGATTTAGGGCAAATGAGGTTTTCTGCGCAGGAGAGGTGAGTGTGTCGGGGAGGGAGAAAAAGGAGGAGAGAAAAGGAATGCTAGAGAGGAAGTTTGAAAAGGGTTACGGATGGAGGGAGCAAAGGATCAAAGATGGAGGGATGCATAAAGGAAGGAGGAAAGGGTGATGGGAGGAGAAGAGAATGAGAGTGGTAGGAAGGAGAGTGGAAAAAAAAAATAAAGAGTGATAGTTTCTTGAAGCGAATCATCGGAACAGCAAATTTGAAGATCAGAGACATAGCTGAAAGAAAACTAAAAGGAAGAAGAAGGAGAAAAATAAGGAGAGAGAGAGTTACATAGATTTACTTAGAAAAACAGGCCACAACAGACCTTGTAGTCCTTACGAGGAGACCTGACCTAAGACTACTAAGGGGATAGTAGAAGAAAAGGACAAAAAAAAGCAGAAGGCTGTCTCCCCACACTCCACTCCCTCCGGCATAAACCGTACAGGAAAAACAGGTCGGAAAGAAATACCTTACGGGGTTAGAGGCAAAAAAAAAAAAAAAACCCGAAGGAAATTTTAAAGGAAAGAAAATAGATGAAATGAGATGCCCACTTTTCCTGAGGGCAAGGAAGTTAATCACTAACAAACAAACGGTGTTAGCCGCTGATTGCATGCAAGATATTTATGAAGACGGCGTTTAAAAGTCTCAACGGTGTTGCAGTCTATCACGTCTCGAGGAAGCCCATTCCATAGATTTACTACTCGATGGAAAAAAATGATTTTTTGATTCGTGAGAGTTGAAGGATTTCCCAACAATTTTGCAACCGTTTCCTCGCGTGTAATTTGAAGAGTCTATCGTGAAATATTTACTGCATTTTAAACATCTGTATTAAGTCGCCTCTTAGTCTTCTTTGTGTTAATGAGAATTGATTTAATTCTTTAAGTCGCCTTCGTATGATTTGTTTCTTAGGCTTGGTATCATTTTTGTTACTCTACGCTGAACTCTTTCTAATTTATCAATGTCTTTCTGGTAGTAGGGGCACCATGCTTGAACGCAATATTCCAAAATGGGACGGACTAAAGAGTTATACAAAGTGAGGATTGTATCCTTAGATTTATATTCATAAGATCTGCTGATTAAGATTAAATTTATTCGATTTCTTTACGACTTCTGAACATTGTTGACTAGATTTTAAGGTACTCAATATTGTCATTCCTAAATCAGTTTCGTTGTCAACACTTTTAAGTTGGGTTTCTATATCCTATGTGAAGCACTTTGCGCTTATCTGCATGAAAACTCATCTGCCAAGTTTGACCCCACTCAGTCAATTTGTCTAGATTTTTCTGCGTTTCTATTACTTGTTCATTTGAAACTACGGAATTCGCAATATTGGTGTCATCAGCAAACTTCGATATTATACTGGTAACACCCTCATTTATGTCGTTAATATAAACAAGGAAGAGAACAGGTCCTAAGACTGATCCCTGTGGTACCCCGCTGGTTACGTTAGTCCACTTAGATGCTTTTCCGTTTATTACTACTCTTTGTTTACGGTTGTTTAGCCAGTTTTCTACCCATCGCAACACGTCGCCTTGGATACCGTGTGATTTTAGTTTCATTAGTAAGCGTTTGTGGGGGACTTTGTCAAAGGACTTTTGAAAATCAAGATATATTATATCTACCGCTTTACTCTTGTCATACTGGTTCAGAATATCATAGAAGTCTAAGAGGTTCGTCAAACAAGAGCATTTGTTGCGGAAGCCGTGTTGAGTATTTTTAAGTAAGTTGTTTTCCTCAAAGTGATTAACGAGTTTATCTCTTATTAGTGTTTCAAGCATTTTGCATAAGACTGAGGTTAAGCTAATTGGCCGTCAATTACATGGTAAAGATTTACTACCTTTTTTGAAAATCGGAGTTACGTTAACGAGCTTCCATTCATCAGGTATTGTACCGGACTGGAAGGATTTGTTGAACAATAGGGTTAATGATTTAACTAATTCTGATTTCGCTTCTTTAAGATGCGGGATGAGATCGTGTCAGACCCGGGTGACTTGCTAACTTAAAGCTTATCGATGCATTTTGACACGTCACTTTATGTTATATTGATGCTGCTTAGGACGTCGTTGTTATTAATTTGGACTGGACTGGAGAGAGAGAGAGAGAGAGAGAGAGAGAGAGAGAGAGAGAGAGAGAGAGAGAGAGAGAGAGAGAGAGAGAGAGAGAGAGAGAGAGAGAGAGAGAGAGAACGTGTTATTGATCTGAGATTAACTTTGCTAACTGGGCATCTTAATTAAAGTAATTATCGATGAGTCGTTTACAGGGTTTCGACTGTACTTGATACGATTACGGCTTGTGAAGACAGGATGTGAGGAAAGTACTGGGAAAGGAGGAAGTACTAGTTAGATACTGAAGATACTGTATCATTTAACAACAGATAAATTGGCTACTTTGACTTGACGCGTACATCTACGACTTTACGAAGGTGTGAATTCACACAGGCAAGGATACTTGTGTAGCCTCTTTGTTGTACTGATTGTTTTTTATCCTATATTCAACAAATTCAAGTAATGGTTATATTGCTTGATAATTGTGAAACGTAAACAATAAAAGTACTATAGATATGCATTAGCTTATCAGATAATAAATGGATCCTGTATAAAATTATATATTCGTAAATTAAGACATAAAGCATGAGCTTCTCTCAGTTTATTTCTTTGCCCTTGTGACCTCTGTCCTTGGAAGCCGTAGTCTCTGACGAGAATCTTCCCTTTTTTCTATCAACACCTTTGCTGGCAACCTTTATGAGTATTTACGTAGAAGTATAAATAAAGACCTATAATATATTAATTCCTTGTCGTATATAGCCCCCATTACAGTTCTCACAAATCAACCTTATAACTATTCTGTTAGTGTATTTTAAGTCACGTCCCATATGCCTCAAATGAACTATAAAAATATGTACACAATATTTTTGTCAAGAAAACATCCGAATGTGAGCTTTCCGTAAAGTCCAAGACAATATAATATAAAGAATTAAAATTTCTGGCAGTATGTAGCAACAACACCAGTGCTGCGAACGCTCCCATTACCTTTTGCATAATATAAATGAGGCTTATGCATCTATATAAGAAATTTATGCACAACAACAACAACAACAACAACAACAACAACAACAACAACAACAACAACAACAACAACAACAACAACAACAACAACAACTACTACTACTACTACTACTACTACTACTACTACTACTACTACTACTACTACTACTGCTACTACTACTACTACTACTGCTATTACTACTACTACTACTACTACTACTACTACTACTACTACTACTACTACTACTACTACTACTACTACTACTACTACTACGGAAGTTAGCGTGAAATAGTGGAGGAGGAAGGGGCCTCAGAGGTAGAGTAGGAAATATTACGTGAAAGGAGGAAGAAAGAGTTAAAAGTTTAGGAAACTGAGTCCGTAGAGAAAATAGAGAAGGAGGAATGGAGGAATGGGAGTAAGGGAGGAGGGAGAAATATAGGACATGATGGAGGTATGGAGAATGGTGAAAAGGGAGGAGGAGAGAGTGACAGGGTTATATGACTGGAGGAGAGGGAGAGGGAGAGTCATGGAGGGAGAGGAAGAGGGTAGAGAGAAAAGGAGTGAGAGAGGGAGGAAATGAGAAGGCATAGAAGGAAGAGAGAGGGAGACGAGAGTGTATAGTGATAGAATAGGGAAGAGAAAGAAGGAAGGGAAGGGGGGATTACGAAAGAGGAAGTGGGATGATGAGGAAGGGAGGGTAATGGATAAGAGCGTGGAAGAGAGAGAGAGAGAGAGAGAGAGAGAGAGAGAGAGAGAGAGAGAGAGAGAGAGAGAGAGAGAGAGAGAGAGAGAGAGAGAGAGAGAGAGAGAGAAGAGAGAAAACTATAAGGAGGAAAAAAATAGATAAACGAGTAAAAAGGAAGAGGAAAAATAGAGGAAATTAAGGAAAGGAAGGAAGAGAAGGAAAATAAAGGATTGAGAAATAACAGCAAAAAAAAAAAAAAGGAAAACTAGGAGGAGGATGAAGAGGAGGAAGAAATGATGAAAGTAAAGGGAAATAAGAGAGCGGGTCTGGAGAAAAAAAAAAACAAAAACAAGGAAAACATTTGAAGGAGAGAAAGGGTAAAACAACTTAGAGAAATGGAAAGATAAAGGGAATGTGGAGGGACTTTCAAAGGGAAGGAAGAAGAGGGGAAGGCAATAGGGACCAGATGAATGTTGGAGGAGGAAATGAGAGGGAGAATAGTAATACTGAAGAAAAGGAGGGTGAGGAAGAAAAGGGAGAATTGAAACGGAAAGAAAAAAAAACGAGGAAAAGATGAACATGGATAAGGAAAGGAAGAATTAAAGAGTGGGAAATAGGAAGAAAGAAAGAAAGATTAAGAAAAAAACGTAAGAATGAAGAATGTGGCGCTCAAAATAAAAAAAAAGGAAGACAGAGGAAGAAGAGATGATAATAAAGGGAGGGAAAGATGAAAAGGAGGAAGTAAACAGTAAGAAAGAAAGAGAGAAGAAAAATATAAAATGGGAAATAGGAAATGTAAATGAGAAAGAAGAAAGTGACGAAATTAAGTGAAGTTATAAAGGAAAGGGATATGAAAGAAGATAAGGAACAAAAAAAGAGAGAAAACCATATGAAGAAATGTAGGAAATTTGAAGGAGATAGAAGGGAGAAAAGTGAAAATAATGTACACAGAGAAAAGGAAAAAATATATATAATGAAGAAAAATGAACAATAGGTGAAGGAACTTTACGTGAAGGAAGGAAGGGAAGCAGGAAGGAAAGGAAGACGAGTGAAAGGAAATGAAAATATTTCATTTGATGTTGAGAAGAATGTTAAAAAATAATAAATGATAAATAATGTATAAACGTAAAAGAAAATGAAAAAAAAGAAAGAAAAAGGAAATGAAATGGAAGAAAAAAGGAAAGAAAGAAGAAGAGAAAAAGAAGCATGTAAAATGAATAGAATACATTTGACCAGAAGAAAAATTGAGAAGAAAAGAAACAAATGACAAGTGGAAAAATTAAGGAAAACAAAGAAAGGATATGGAGATAAAGAGGGAAGGGAGGAATGGGAGAGAAGGAAGGAAGCAAGAGAGGAAAAGGAGGGAATGAAAATAATGAAGGGAAGAAAGGAAGGAAAGGGAGGGAATGGGTAGAAGGAATGAAGTAAAGGACGAAAGGGAGGGAAGACAGAAAGAAGTGAGAAAAGGGAGGGAAGAAAGAAGAAAGAAAGGAAAGGAAAGGGAATGGAGGGGAGGAAGGAAGGAAAGGGAGATAATGAAGAGGAAGAAGGGAAGAAAAGGAGGGAATGGAGAGCAGGAAGCGAGGAAAGGGAGGGAATGGAGAGAAGGAAGTAAGGAAAGGGAAGGAAGAAAGAAGGAAGGGAGGAAAGCGAGAGAATGGAGAGAAGGAATTGAGGAAAGGCAGGGAAGAGAGATGGAAGCGAGAGAAGGCAGAGAATGGAGAGAAGAAAGCGAGGAAAGGGAGGGGAGAGAAAAAGAATCAAGGAAACGGAGAAATTGGAGAGTAAGAAGGTAGAAAAAGGAGGGAATGAAGAGAAGGAAGGGAGGCAAAGGAGGGAAGGGGGGAGTTTGCGGGCTGACGGATGAGGTCAGTCAAATCCCCACAAAATGGACCCTCGTGGTTTTGTTTACGTACACACATACACACACACACACACACACACACACACACACACACACACACACACACACACACACACACACACACACACACACACAGTAGGAAGAGAGAGAGGTAGAGGTAAAGGGTAAAACGTTTGGTTGTTGAAGGAAGAAAAGATGTAGGTTGGAAAGGAGATGAAGAAAT
>NC_087161.1:17851022-17861022 GCF_035594125.1 Scylla paramamosain
ACGATTCAGCACCATACCAGTCTCTGCCACGTTCACATTCCTGTACCAGCCTCACAATAGCCAGCACATCAGCATCGTATCCTCATTTCAGCTGCACAGTATCATCACACCAGCTTTTACCAGCCTCACAGCCTCACAACTACACACCAACCTTATGTTAGCTTCGCAGCCTTACGCCAGCCTCATACCAGCCTCGTAACCTCACTTTAGGCTCATATCAACATCACATTAGTCTCATAACCTTATATCAGCTCCATATCAGCCTTACACCAGCCTCATACAGCCAGCTGCCAGCCTCATACCAGCGTCATACCAGCCTCACACCACTCGGTCTTCCCTCATACTACATTGATTATCCTCGGGCGTTCCCTTGCTATTTAAAGAGCACGATCATTTATTCAAACATTTGTTTATTTACTGAGTTCCGTGATAGAAGTGTTGTTCCGTGACATTCGCTGGCTAGTTAATTTGGATGTGCTGTTACCTGCTTATGTATGTATTTATCTACTAGTTTATATCCTTAGTCACTTTACGTCTAGTTTGTCTGCTGCTTATATTTCTCCTTTTTTACTTACTTTATTTTTGTGTGCAGTTCCTTCTCTATATGTTTCACAAAGTGCACATCCTTTTGTGTGTGTGTGTGTGTGTGTGTGTGTGTGTGTGTGTGTGTGTGTGTGTGTGTGTGTGTGTGTATGTGTGAGAGAGAAAGGAGGGTGAATTTCCTGGGCATGTTTCAGCTTAGAATGAAGGAGTTTCCCCTTTGCCAGATGCTTGAGCCATCCATTTTCTGTTAATAAGAAGCTCCATCACTGTTTTTCTTTCCTTGCGTTCCGTGTGGGTGTGTGTTCTTATCACTACCCTCATCACTATTACTTTTTAATTTTAACACTACTACTACTACTACTACTACTACTACTACTACTACTACTACTGCTGCTGCTGCTGGTGCTGGTGCTGCTGATGGTGCTGCTGGTGGTGCTGGTGGTAGTGGTGGTGGTGGTGGTGGTGGTGGTGCTGCTGCTGCTGGTGCTGCTGCTGCTAGTGCTGCTGCTGCTGGTGCTGGTAATGCTTCTGTTGCTGCTGCTGCTGCTGCTGCTGCTGCTGCTGCTGCTGCTGCTGCTGCTGCTGCTGCTGCTGCTGCTGCTACTACTACTACTACTACTACTACTACTACTACTACTACTGCTACTACTACAACTAGTTTCACTTCTACTTTTGGTACTACTCGTATTACTTCTACTAATAGTACTTCTACATATTTCTACACACACACACACACACGCACACACACACACACACACACACACCCACACACACACACACACCTGCCGGCACACTGTCACCAGGTAGAATAATCACAGCCATCATTCACCTAGATAACACCCCTTCATGTCCCCTTCCATCTACCCCATCCCCTCTCCTTCACCTCTACCTCTTCCCTTCCCCATTACCTCCTCCGCAGTGGTGGTTAACGTTACCAGTCATCTCCATTCCTTCCTCTCTCCCTATGCTCCCCCTTTTTTCTCTTCACTTCCCCCTATCTCCCTCTCGATCACTTCCCTCGCCTCTTCTCACTTATTGTGTCCCTCTACTCCCTCTGCTTTCACCGGCTACGTACTCTCTCTCTCTCTCTCTCTCTCTCTCTCTCTCTCTCTCTCTCTCTCTCTCTCTCTCTCTCTCTCGTGCGCGCGCGTGCCTATATTCTCTACAGAAGATAAGATTACGTGAAAACATGATACAGGTCTTAAAGATTTTCGATAAGCGTACAGCGTCACTCACTCGCCGCTCTTTGTCCTTAGAAACAACGTGATGTGGATGAAAAAAACTGCGATATGGAAGTTATAGGGAAGTTTGTTGGAATTTTGCGGCTCGTGTTTCTAAAGTTTTCTGAGGTCGACTTCGTTAATTGGATGTAATGGAAGTCACTGTAGTTTTTAAGGGTGTGTTTATGATTGTATGAAGGATTATGAACTGTACCACCATAGGGAAGCCTGTTGGCTTTCTGTGGTTCATGTTCCTTAAAGTTTCGGCGTCTAATGTCAGTTAGTTTAAAACAAGCTGTAGTGAAAGTCTTTGGAGTTTTAAGGGTGTATTTTATGATTGTAGTGATACTTTAAGAAGGATCGTATACTGTACCGTCTAAAGTGGAAATATTACACTGTTAAAGAGAAACTAATTAATGATATCCGTGGTTTCCGAAAGTAATTTCAGTGATAGATCATTGTAGTAAAAAACACGGTGCTGTGAATCAAACCGTCTGTTGAGGTGACAGTGGTGTTACTTTTAGGCTCACTTGGATCTCAAGGCGATACGCATGACAGGAAGAAAAAGAAAAGTTATCGCTCGTGTTATTATTTTTCTGTATCTGGCTACTTTCACACGAACTTTTCTTCTGCACGACCGTAATTTTGATTTTTATGATAGTATTTTGTTAGTATCACAGGAAATGCTACGCTGTTAAAAAAAAAAAAGTTAATAAATTTGTAAAAATAAAGAAAATATATTGTTTTACCTCTTAAATTCTTTGCTAGATGATACAGGAAAAACGTTGTTTCTCCAACAATAATTTTTTTTCTTTATGCAGGAGGGACACTGGCCTAGCGCAACAAAAAGGAAGAAGAAAAATTCCGCTGTAGTACCAGTCCGTGAAGAGAAAGCCAGTAGGTAATAGTTTTAAAAATGGTGTGGAAAATGTGTAGCGTTACTTCCTCCACCAAGAGTGTAGTGGAGAAACATTTTTTTTTTTTCCGTTCCTCGAAGCTATCAGTATCCATTCCGTCCAGCAGTGAGGGTGCTCACTTTCCCGCCGCCAGTGTGCCGCGGGGCTGCTGTGCGGGGAGGCATGATCAATTTTCGTTTCTTCATATCGCCAGAAAAAGAAAAAAAAAGTGTACAAAAAAAAAAAAAGATCGTCCTAAGTCAATAGGCCACAGGGTACGCGTCGCTTATGTGCTCCCCCTCCTCCTCCTCTTCCCCCTCTTCCCCCATCCTCCTTTCTGCCCTCCTCATCTTTAATTCTCATATCGTCAGTATAAATTGATAAAATGATGTACTTAGATAACTTTGCACAAAGTCAACAGGCTATCTATTATTACCCGCTCCTCCTCCTCCTCCTCCTCCTCCTCCTCCTCCTCCGGTCTACTTTTTGGCGCCAGTCCAAAAGTAAAAGTGAAATTGCCGGGGTATGTTGGTCACTCGCGAACGACTCCCCCCCTTCTCCTTCCTGCTCTACCCCACCCCGCCCCCTCCCCTCTCCATCCCATCTCCCACAATCATTCCCCATCCCCCTTTTGTTCTCGTCCACCCTCTGAGCCACCCACACTGCCGCGTCTCTCCCCTCCTCCTCCTCCTCCTCCTCCTCCTCCTCCTCCTCCCCTTTCCTCACTCCGTTTTCCTTCTCATATTAGTACCAGTTCTCATTGTTTAACCTCATTATCGGTGCGAGGAAAAGAAGGAAGGGAAAGAAGAGGATGAATATAATGGTATTTTTCCATAGTGAGGGGAGAAAGAAGACGAAGAAGAAACAGGTAGACTTAGATCTCTCTCTCTCTCTCTCTCTCTCTCTCTCTCTCTCTCTCTCTCTCTCTCTCTTATTGCCCGGTTGGTTGGGGAGGATGACTAGGCCTTTATTTCTGGGGAGGGTGAGTGAGGGGCTGGTGCAGAGGAGAGGAGAGGAGAGGAGGAGGAGGAGGAGGAGGAGGAGGAATACAAAGGAATACAAAGGAAAGCCAAACAGCAACATACCTTTTGGTCCTTGCAAAGGCTGTTTGGTAACTACTTCTAACTAGCTACAGGGAAGAGAGACAGGACAGCATAGAAGAAGCTTCCTCCCCACCCACCACTCCCTCCAGCTTGCGCTGGTATGGAAATAGTTGGGAAAAGTACCAAGCAGTATGGAAAAACTGACATGGAATTTTCATAGGAAAGGATGAAAGGAAGTTCTACTATTCACCCTACGGTGAATTCTATACGCCTATCTGTAAGTTAATACAATTTATATTAAAACTGGTGTCTGTAAAATAAGAGTTTATTAGTGAATTTAGTAATTATTCGGACAAGAAGAGAGCTTGTTGGGGATTTGCTTTTAAATATTTGTCTATTTTATTTTTGAATGATTCAATAGTATTGCTGTTCACAATTTCTGCAGGAAGTTTATTCCATATATTTACTATACGATTAAAGAAAAAATGTTTGGCCTCGTGGGATTTAAAACGTTTGGGTATAATCTTGAATCCATTATTTCTTGTTAGGTTAGAATGATCAATGGTAAAATATTTATGTGCATCAATGTTACTATATCCTTTGAAAATTTTGAACACTTCAATTAGGTCTCCTCTTATCCTGCGCTTTGTTAAAGTAAATAGGTTTAGTTCTTCCAGTCGTTCCTCATACGGCTTATTGCGCAATCTTGGAATCATCTTTGTGGCTCTGTGCTGTATCTTTTCTAGTTTTTCAATGTCTTTTTTTTAGTATGGTGACCAGAACTGTACACAGTATTCTAGATGAGGGCGCACCAGTGAGTTATTTAAGGGAAGTAGAACCTTTTCTGATTTAAATTCAAAGGTTCTTCCAATGAACCCTAATAATTTGTTTGCCGTCTTTACTGTTTCTATGCAGTGTTGACTCGGCTTTAGGTTGTTTGACACAACGACACCAAGATCTTTCTCTTTATCGGTGCTTGACAGTGGCATGTTATTCATTGCATATCTCGCCTGAACATTGTTGCTTCCGATATGTAGAATTTTACACTTTTTTATATTGAATCTCATCTGCCATTTCCCTGCCTAGCTTGTTAGTTTATTGAGGTCACACTGCAGTTCCTACCATTGTTACTGTACTTGTTATTTTGGTGTCGTCTGCAAATTTACTTATTTTGCAGTTTATCCCTTCATGAATATCATTAATGTACATTATGAAGAGTACTGGTCCTAATACAGAGCTTTGAGGAACGCCGCTATTTACCTTATGCCACTCTGACTCTTCCATTTATCACAACACGCTGTTTTCTGTCAGAGAGCCAGTCTCTCAACCATTTCAGGGTTTTTCCGGCAATGCCGTGAGCTTTTACTTTACTGATGAGTCTCTTATGGGGAACAGTGTCGAAAGCTTTCTGGAAATCAAGGTAGATAATATCAACAGCTTTTGTCTCGTCATACGAGTTAAATACTTCATAAAAGAAGTCTAGTAAGTTTGTTAAGCAGGAACGCTTGATTCTGAAACCGTGTTGCGAATCCTTTATGATTTTATTTTCTTCTAAATATTTAACAATTTTATCTCCGATTATTGTTTCCATCAGCTTGCACACTACTGAAGTGAGACTGATCGGACTGTAATTGGCTGGGAGAGATTTATTTCCTTTTTTAAAGATTGGCGTGACATTTGCTAGGAGGAGGAGGAAGCACCAGCACCAGCACCAGCTGGTGCTGGTGCTGGTGGTGCTGCTGCTGCTGGTGCTGCAGCTGCACCACTGCTGCTGCTGCTGCTGCCGCCGCTGCCGCTGCTACTACCACTATTACTACTACTCCTACTTCTACTATCACTACCTACTTTTTTTTTTTCTACTACTACTACTACCTCCACCCCATGTTTATTGATGTGTCAATTAGGGGCTCCATTACTTGGAGGTCATTAGCCCCAGCTCACGCTAATGACTGTGGCATCCAACCATATCTAATACTCTATAATATAAACATTAGTTGTTAACTATAAATTCACTCTACCTCTACTCTACCTACTCTTATGCCACTCTCCACCACTGTAGCCTCGCAGTCGAGGCCTCCTAAGTCTGCAGGTATGGGAGTGGAATGCCTTGTCCCCCTGAGACACAGGAGGGCAGATCTGAGGAGGGAGAATGAGAGACGGCACCTCATCCATGCGACGACATGGCTCCTTGGCTGGTGCTTCTTTTCTGCCATTAGGTCGGCTAGTCTTGAGTAGAAGCACTGAGCCTTGGAGCCCATCCCGCCAGATGTGGTGAAGACCAGAGGTGTGAAGCTGCCCTGGTCAACGTGTTGGATTCTCTCCCCATACGCTCGGATCTTCTCCTGCTCATTCTTGCGGTGGGCGGCCTCCAGGGAGAGTTCGTGGTGACAGGCGGCCATCGGGTCAAAGATCCGTATGTCCATGAATGCTTTCTGTCCCCTTGTCCAGAACCCTCGTGCACTGACGTCGACTCGAGCCTCGTTGGTGGTGTTGGCTGTTCTGTAGCGCAGGTGCTCGCCGTCTAGCGGCAGGAGGGTCGGTTCAGTGGAGACATCGTGGCACACCTCCCTGAGCATGCTGGCGGTCAGATCTCTCACCTCATCGTGCCTGATACATACGAATCCCCCCTTTTTGCACGTCATGGTGTGGTTGACGTCATTGGGGGAGCCACACACACAAGTACTGGGGAGTCCTTCCATCGGCCAGCCGTACCTCAGAGCAATGGCGTCGACAAATTCTTGTTTGTTGAGGCTGAAGCCCTTCGCTCTGATGGGCAGTGACGTTAGCCAGTTAGAGGCTCCCGTTTCCTGTGCAGTCACTACTACTACTACTACTACTACTATTACTACAACAACTACTACTACTACTACTACTACTACTACTACTACTACTACTACTACTACTA
Organism: Scylla paramamosain; assembly: GCF_035594125.1. NCBI lineage: Eukaryota > Metazoa > Arthropoda > Malacostraca > Decapoda > Portunidae > Scylla > Scylla paramamosain. The sequence continues at coordinate 17,857,630 of NC_087161.1, forward strand.
CTACTACTACTACTACTACTACTACTACTACTAATGCTGCTGCTATTGGTGCTACTACTACTACTACTACTACTACTGCTATAACTACTACTTCTGCTTCTACTACTACTACTACTACTATTACTACTACTACTACTACTACTACTACTACTACTACTACTACTACTACTACTACTACTACTACTACTACTACTACAACTATACTACTACTACTACTACTACTATTACTACTACTACTACTACTACTACTACTACTACTACCTCCACCCCATGTTTATTGATGTGTCAATTAGGGGCTCCATTACTTGGAGGTCATTAGCCCCAGCTCCCGCTAATGACTGTGGCATCCAACCATATCTAATACTCTATAATATAAACATTAGTTGTTAACTATAAATTCATTCTACCTCTACTCTATCTACTCTTATGCCACTCTCCACCACTGTAGCCTCACAGTCGAGGCCTCCTAAGTCTGCAGGTATGGGAGTGGAATGCCTTGTACTACTACTACTACTACTACTAAGTCTGCAGGTATGGGAGTGGAATGCCTTGTACTACTACTACTACTACTACTACTACTACTACTACTAATAATAATAATAATAATAATACTGCTTCTACTTCCTTTACAACAACAACAGCAACAACAACAACATTAACTACTACTACTACTACTACTACTACTACTACTACTACTACTACTACTACTACTACTACTACTACTACTACTATTACTACTACTACTACTACTACTACTACTACTACTACTACTACTACTACTACTACTACTAATAATAATAATAATAATAATACTGCTTCTACTTCCTTTACAACAACAACATTAACTACTACTACTACTACTACTACTACTACTACTACTACTACTACTACTACTACTACTACTACTACTACTACTACTACTACTACTGGCATCATTACTTCGATAAGCGCTATTATTGTTATTATTTTCGTTATTATTATTATTATTATTATTATTATTATTATTATTATTATTATTATCATTATTATTATTATTATTATTATTATTATTATTATTATTATTATTATTAGTAGTAGTAGTAGTAGTAGTAGTGATAGTAGTAGTAGTAGTAGCAGTAGTAGTAGTAGTAGTAGTAGTAGTAGTAGTAGTAGTAGTAGTAGTAGTAGTAGTAGCAGCAGCAGTAAAACAGTCATCATCATCATCATCATCATCATCATCATCATCATCATCATCATCATCATCATCATCATCATCATCATCATCGGTAACAACACAGTAATAGTATTTTCTTTCCCTCAGTTATTGGTTTACATATTCCTCCTTGCAGTGCGGCGGGAGGACCAGGTGACCCCTCCAGGTGGTGAGGTTGACAAGGTGAGTCATGTTAATGAAGTACGGTACAGGTGTCCTTGGCTGGCGGCATCAGGTGGTGGCTGGAGGTCATTAGAGCGAGGTAGGGTTTCTTTATATTCACTACACCTACAAGGATAAATTTCTGTGAATGAAGACCGCCACGGGAAAGGTGAGGGGAGGTACTGCACTAAAAAGAGCTACACCACTTGTACGTCCCGTGTGTTGTCAAGGTGCTCATTGGTGTTTCTTCGTGTGAAGACATGACGTAAATTGGTGGTATGAATTGGTCTTCTATGTAAAGGCTACTTATTCATTTTATTTATTTATTTATTTATTTATCGAAGTCAGAATTAATGGCGACATGATAATTTTTCTCGACGATACGTGAAAATTTCGTCTCAACTTTATTTCCACTGAAGTAAATGCAACCCAAGAAATTTTTACCGCCATAATTCCCTGCAGAATATGAATTCTCCCGGTGATAAATTCTATCGAACGTAACCTAACCTAACCTAGTTTACGCTGACCTTACCTAACCTAAAACTAACCTAACTTAACATAACCTAATCTAACTTTACTCAATCTAACCTAACTTTACCTATGGCCTAACTTAACCTACCCTTCCCTAAAATAACTTTGCAGAAAACTTTTCCCAAATCAGTTCTTCCGAAACCAAGCATAACCTAACCTAACCTAACCTAGCCTAACCTTACCTAAGGCAGTCTAACATTGCATAATCTAGCATAAAATTTTTATGTAAAATGATCTATATGAATTACCATTATTAACATAATCATATGGAGAAATCTTGTAATATATTCATAAGGGTAATTTACCTGGCCGGGGAAATAACGGTATACAACGAAAGTATACACGTACGTATGAGTCAAGTTATCAAGTAAACTCTCCCTTTCACCTAGAACTAGCAAGGAACAACAACCCTTAGGAATATGTCAGTAAATGCCAAAATCTTCCACACCACAAGGTTAACTAGGTGTTTAATACTGCGGCTCGCATTCCCAAATGCTTTCTTGAATATTTTAACGTCAGTAGAAAAATATAGGAGTGTTCAAGGATGTCGGTATTATTCGAGGGATAAATTAACTAGTATTCTGTGCCTTCTTAAAATACTTTGGCATACTTTGCTAGAAAAAGTTTTCAAGGACATCTAGATGATTCTAGTGATTAACAAATATTCTATATAACCAATGGGAAAAGAAACACACAATAGAACCTCACCATCTGTGACCTTTATCATTCCAAAAGGATGAAAGGAAACATCTAAGAATACGTGTCTGTGTCTGTGTTTATAGCATAGTGATCGTGTACGTACCACAGTTAGACATTTGTGCACTTCTGGGTAGCACAGTACATGTAATACTGATACGCACTACACGCAGACGAGACGAGACGTGTTTGGACGCTTAATGCAAGTCAAAGGTCCCATATGCGAGCTACTGTCTTAATTAAGTTACAGGAGGCGTGGCTGTGAATGGCTTCGAATGAAACTGCATTTTTAATTGGAAGGTTCGTATTGGGTTTGCTTGGGTAAAAGTTCATGTGGGGAAATGTGTGAGTTGTGTTGAGTGTGGCAATGATGTGATGTGATTTGGTCTGTGTTATAAAAGGAGCTTGGATGGGTGGAGCGCTGGGTTTAGTTAATATTGAGTGTGATGGTGTTGTGTTCGGTTTTGATTTGTCTAAGAAAAAGAAGTGAGATAGAGTGTAAGGTTTGGTGGTGTTGAGTGTTGCGTAAAAATAGCTGTGGGAGGGGCAGGGCAGGTGTAGGTGTGTTAATGTAAGCTCAGATGTGGAATGTAATAGGATAGTAGGTGTGTTCATTACCCTTGTGATGAAGCGAAGAGGAGGGAAGGTGTGTATTTCTGTGTACAAATGATGTTTAAGTACGTATGTGTGCTTTCTTGTACGCGGGTGTTAAAACGTTAAATACAGGTGTGAAAGAGTGTAGATTTCCCTGTCTAGTGGTTTTCAAAGGTGTTCCCCGCATGCTACTTTAAAAACTGTATTTTCCTTGCATT
>NC_087161.1:17868522-17881022 GCF_035594125.1 Scylla paramamosain
GGACTTCTTTTAAAAACTCCTAAAAATGAATCCTAATTTGCCTTATTTCTGGCCTCTATGTATTGTTTTGTTAGACAGAGATCAGAGCTAACTATAACTCCTGAATCTTTTTCGTTCCCTGAACTTACCAGAACTTCGTTGTTTATTGTGTATCTACTGTGTGGATTTCTTCTACTTACGCTAAGAACTTTACCTACTGTGTGGATTTCTTCTACCTACGCTAAGTACTTTGCATTTGTTAATACTGAACTGCATTTGCCATCTTTTTGTCCTTTCGTTCATCTTATCCAAATCTGCCTGCAAGGCGATGGCATCCGAATCTTAACTAATTAATCTACCTACCTTCGTGTTACCTGCAAATTTACTAATATCACTACTAATCCCCCTATCCGAGTCATTATTAAAACAGCAATGATCCTAAAACTCATTCCTTTGGCACCCCACTAATTACTCGATTCTCATTATTGCTATCTCTATCCGTTGTGAGACAACCAACAATAATCTCAGTAAAGCAGCATTTCATAGGTAAACCCGAAGGAATTTTAATTGCAGTTTGCTATGACAGTAGATGGCTCCTCATTTGTGAATTGGAATCCAAAAACTTATCCAGTCTGTTTATAAAATTCGCACCTGTTGTGTTACTGACGACATTGGAAGATATAATTCCAAGCGTCAATGATATCATCCCCATTCATGTTATCAAATCCCTTGAATATTTCAAACACTTTTATTAGATCATCTCGCATTCTTGGTTTGGAAAGACCGAATAAATCCAGCACGTCAGGTCTTTCGTCATAAGGAATATTTCGTAGCCGAGATATTACTTTTTAGTTGTTCTGCGTTGTAGTTTTTCTAGCTTTTCAATATAGTTTTTGTAACATATTGCACGCATTACTCATGATACGACCTAAACGGTGAATTATAAATTTTATGTAATCTTTCTGATTTGTTTTCCAAGGTGTGTTTGACGAAGTTAGTTAATATGTTAGATGTTTTAACGGCCTCTGCAGTGGTGAATGGGACTTGGATCATTCGATATTAGGATTCCGAGATCCTCTTCCTTACTCACTGTAGAAAGTTGCCTGTCTTTCATTAAATATTGAAATACTTTGCATTTATCGACTCAAAATTTTATTTGTCATTCATTTGACCATCTAGTAAGTCTGTCTGAATTTGAGTGTAAGGTTTCTTTGTCCTGTGATATTACTTCCCTGGCAATTTTTGTCATCAACGAATTTTGCTCCTTGGCTAGTGAGACCACCGCCGATGTCATTAATGCATACCAAGAAGAGAACAGGGACAAGCGCTACGTTTTACATTAAGTCAAACTTGCAAAACGTCGGATGTTACATGTGATGCAAAATGTGGATATTACTGGTGACACTGTGTGCGTAGCTTACGAAACTTAAAGTTATGGGCACATTACAGCAGCGCGTGGCCTCAGCGCTCATCTCCGTCTCATTAGGTTTGAGCTTGTGGTGGTGTTTGTGCGGTTTGAGCAGGAGTGTACGGAGGATTGAACTTTTTGAGGTAATTATTTACTCTATTTTTGGACATATACACCTATAATTTCCACAAGGTAATGGGAATTCCCGATTCGCGTCTATCTTTTAACTTGTTTACACAAATCGTTCTCCAGTAAACTCACGTAAAGATTTCTCGCTTTGTGAGAGTTGCATAGATCGCCTCAAATTAGGACGGGCAAGTTCAAGTCACCCATAATAACAGTTTCGCAGTGACAACACGTTTTAGAAATTCTATTTTGTTAAGAGGCTGCTTTGTTGGTCTGTAGATCAGATCCAGCATTGCAAGATTTGTCTCTAATGTAAATAATAGTCTCTGTTTTCAATGAAATTGGATGCAGCGAGTTGCGAATATAAAGAATAACACCGCCGGTGATTCTATTTTACTTTTCACAACTAATTATTGTGCATCTGTTAAGCTATGTATGTTCTGCGATGAAATCTCTGTTTGACATGTCATGCCAGTGTCTCTGTAATTCCAGATATGTGATAGTGTTACATGGCTGCAAGCGCTTCTAAGTCTTCAAGTTTGTTAGGCAGAAGAAAGCAGAGCAGGAGGAGGATAGGAACGTGCGTAGGAACACAGCAAGAACAACTAATAGCAGATTATCGGCTTATAGCGAGGTGACCTGCTTGGAGACACCACTCTGTTTTAAAGTTATGTTATTACTATTAGCGGCACAGATACAAAAGAAGGAAACTTCACGGCCGCTTTTCTCTGCCACACCTGATCTTTGCCACACCTGCACTTTGCCGCGTTGCTTAATAGTCAAAAGTGAGAACAACGTAATATTTGTTGGAAAGATTGACTGGAACATTCATCAGAGGAAGGAAAAGACGTATCTGAATAAAATTATGGGAGGAAAGTGGAGGAAAAAAATGCATGATCGCGTTTATTTTTATACGTACTGTATGTATGCATGTGCGTATGTATGTATGTATGTATATGTCTGTGCATGTATGTATTTATGTTTACCAGAAATGTATTGTACATATTTTACTTGTTTTCGCTTGTGGTTGCATGAATATTATTAAATTCATACAAGCGTTCATGCGAATTGTCATTCTTTGAGAACTCACTTCTCAGTTTCCTTCACAGCCAAAGCCTTAAAATTCTTTCATTGAATATGCATGTTCCCCCTCCTCTCTCTCTCTCTCTCTCTCTCTCTCTCTCTCTCTCTCTCTCTCTCTCTCTCTCTCTCTCTCTCTCTCTCTCTCTCTCTCTCTCTCTCTCTCTCTCTCTCTCTCTCTCTCTCTCTCTCTCTCTCTCTCTCTCTCTCTCTCTCTCTCTCTCTCTCTCTCTCTCTCTCTCTCTCTCTCTCTCTCTCTCTCTCTCTCTCTCTCTCCCCCGTTCCCACACAGGAGGATTTTCGAGTCGTCAGAAACAACGTGACGCCCAGGAGGAGGATTATACCGATCACTACATATCAAAACCGATTCTGGATCCTTTCAGATACGGGGGATGATGAAGACACTGAGGAGGTTAGGCTTGTTGGAGATTCCATCTTGAAGGGTCAACTAACTGAATTTTGTGGCAGGGCTCCCAGGACCAGGAAACGTTTTTGCATTCCTGGGGCTGGCGTTCAGGACGTAATTGCTGCCGTGGAATGCCGACGTGGATGACTTACGTCCATCCACGTCGGCATCAAGGACGTGCAGAAGAGCAGATCGGAGGAGCTCCTCGACAAGTATCGGCAAATGATAAGGACATACAAGGATAAATCTAACAAAGTTATTGTTTCAGGCATCATCCCACGCATGCAGGCTGGCAACCGTTTCTAAGGCATCGCCACCAGCCTCAGCTGACGCCTTGCCAACCTCTGCAGCGAAGAAAATGTCGGCTTTGTAAACACCTGGGATAACTTTTACTATGATTCCTCCTTGTTTTCAGGTGACGGCTTACACCTCAGTCAGGCGGGTTCTGCCCATTTTGGCCGCCTGCTGGAGGGCGCAGTGAGGGATTTGTGTACACACACACACACACACACACACACACACACACACACACACACACACACACACACACACACACACACACACACACACACACACACACACACACACACACACACACACACACACACAAAAAAAAAAAAAAAAAAAAAAAAAAAAAACGGGAATCTCATTGTTCGCCAAGCCAGGGCAGAGTAACTAATTCAATAAACGCGCAGGAATTTATTCGCAATAAACTCAAGGATTTCTACGTGAACACTCATAGCTTGCGTTACAAATTTTCAGATCTAGAGGAAATAACGTTCTCAGAAACCTACGATATAATCGCCGCAACAGAATCATTGTTAAATGCAGAAGTCAGGGATTATTCAGCTGAATATAAAATTATCAGTTATACAACATTTGAAAAAAAGGTCGAGTACATAAAAATGGAGGCGACATCTTTTTGTACATCAAAACCAGTCTCAATTCAGTACTATTATCAAAACCCCTTGTCGCAAACGTAGATGGTCTATTTATATTATTAAAAATAACTAAGGTATGAAAGTAGCATTAGCTCTTGTGTACAGACCTTCAGCCCAGCCAGTGCAAACCGACCGCGACATTTACGAACAAATTAGCTAGATAAGTGACGCACACAACGCCGTGATCCTTGGTGACTTTAATCTACCGGTGACGAAGTGGAGGCGAACCACTCACCTCGCATCACGGCCACGATCTGTATACTAACTTAAAAGAAAGCTCACGTACTCAATTTGTACAGAACATGACACGCGAAAACCACGTGCTCAACCTCGTGCTTGCTACAAAAGATGAACTAATAGAAAATCTGAATGTCGATGAGGAATTCATTAATAGCGACTACCGCTCAATCACCTTCGTTATTAACTTCTTGGCTGACGAGTCAAATAAAAGCAAAGAAAAGTCCCTGATTAAAGAAAAAGAAATTTTTGTAAACTCAGATCAGTTCTTAATCAAATTGACTGGAGCTTTTTACGTACCACCATAGATATTAATGCTCAGTGAAAATTTTTCACTGATAAATATTTAAAAGTTGTGCAAGAATGTGAGCCTATGAAAAATCGTCATCCCATTCTAAACGTTAAGCCTAAGTGGTGGAATACACAAATAGCTGAATGCCTGCTCGCAAAGAGGGACGCCCATAACAGATTAAAATCCTACAGTAATAACGAAGAACGCACTAGATTCACTGAATTAAGACGTAAAGCAAAGAGGTTAATCAGACACAGCAAAAGGTCCACCGAATTAAACGTTGTAAGCCAAAGTAAGACGAACCCAAAGGAATTTTATAACTTTATCAGGCAAAGGAGAGTGATTACCTCAACTATTGGGCCAGTTATAGATGAAAGTGGAGATTTCACTAATGACGAGGAAGAAATTAGTAACATTCTTAACACATTCTTTGCATCAGTTTTTACAATAGAAGACCTCAGCGACATCCCTACGGTGCCAGCAGTCCAACTAAATAACAACAATGCCCTCAGTAGTATTATCATGACAGACAGAGACGTGTCAAAATGTATCGATGAACTTAAAGTAAGCAAGTCACCCGGGAATGACACGATCTCACCCCGCATTAAAAGAAGCGAAATCCGGATTAGTTAAACCTCTGACTTTATTGCTCAATAAATCTCTGCAGTCTGGTACAGTGCCTGATGAGTGGAAGCTCGCTAACGTAACGCTGATAAAAAAAAAAAGGGCAGTAAATCTTCACCTTGCAATTGCCGGCCAGTTAGCTTAACTTCAGTCGTATGCAAAATGGTAGAAACACTTATAAGAGACAAACTTGTTAATCACTTAGAGGAAAATAAACTACTTAAAAATACTCAACACGGCTTCCGAAACAAATGGTCTTGTTTGACGAGCCTCTTAGATATCCTAAACCAGTATGACAAGAGTAAAGCGGTAGATTTAATATACCTCGATTTTCAAAAGACCTTCGACAAAGTTCCTCACAAACATTTACTGATTAAACTAAAATCACACGATATCCAAGACGAGGTGTTGAGATGGGTACAAAACTAACTAAACAACCACAAACAAAGAGTAGTAATAAATGGAGAAGCATCCAACTGGACTAACGTAACTAGCGGGATGCCACAGGGATTAGTCTTAGGACCTGTTCCTTGTTTATATAAACGACATAGATGAGGGTGTTACCAGTATAATATCGAAGTTTGCTGATGACATCAAAATAGCGAATTCCGTAGTCTCTAACGAACAAGTACTAGAAATGCAGAATAATGCTTCACATAGGGCATCGAAACGAGAAAGCAAAGTATATTGTAAACAGTACCCAACTTTAAAGTATAGACAGCGAAATTAATTTAAGAGTGACAATATCGAGTAGCTTATGATCTAGCAAACAATGTTCAGAAGTCGTAAAGAAGGCAAACAAAATAATTGGCTTAATCGGCAGATCTTTTGAATATAAATCTAAGGATACAATCCTCACTTTATATAACTATTTAGTCCGTCCCCTTGTGGAATATTGTGTTCAAGCATGGTGTCCCTGTTACCAGGATGACATTGATAAATTAGAACGAGTTCAGCGTAGAGTAACAAAAATGATACCAAGCCTAAGAAACAAATCATTCGAAGAGCGTCTTAAAGAATTAAATCTTCCCATTAACATAAGAAGACTAAGAGACAACTTAATACAGGTGTTTAAAATCATCAAAGGCATTGATAACATGGTCTGCAGTAAATATTTCACGATAGATTTTTCAAATTACACGAGAGAAAACGGTTGCAAAATTGTTGGGAAATCCTCAACTGTCATGAATAAAAAAAAAAAAAAAATAAATAAATAAATAAAATTCCACTGTGTAGTTAATCTATGGAATGGGCTTCCTCGAGACGTGACAGACTGCAACACCGTAGAGAGACTTTTAAAAGCCGTCTTGATAAATGTTTTGCCTCCAATCCGCGGCTAACAGCGTTTGTTTGTTAGAGATTAACTTAATGGAGGCACCTCATTTCACCTATTTTCATTCTTCCCTATAAAATTTCCTTCAGGTTTTTCCCTTTCTAACCCCGTAAGGTATTATTACCGACTTGTTTCCTGTACGGTTTATGCCTGAGGGAGTGGACGGTGGGGAGAGAGCCTTCTGCTTTGCTGTCCTTGTATTCTTCTATTACCTTAGTAGTCCTAGATCAGGTCACCTCGTGAGGACCGCAAGTTCTGTTATGGCCTCTCTCTCTCTCTCTCTCTCTCTCTCTCTCTCTCTCTCTCTCTCTCTCTCTCTCTCTCTCTCTCTCTCTCTCTCTCTCTCTCTCTCTCTCTCTCTCTCTCTCTCTCTCTCCCCCTCCCCCTCCCCCTCCCTCCCACAGCGTTTAAAACCGTGGCGGGTGGCTGGGAGAAGGGAAGGAGGGGAAGTGGAAGTAGATGCAGGGAGACGGAAGAGACTGGAGAGGAATAGGAGGAGGAGGAGGAGGAGGAGGAGGAGGAGGAGGAGGAGGAGGAGGAGGAGGAGGAGGAGGAGGAGGAGGAAAGAGACTGACATACTTCCCAGAGCTTTGAGTAACTTCCTGCTTCTTGGCTGGGAAAGTAAAAGTTATACCTCCGTCCACTCGGTAATTCTTCGCCGGTGGAAGGAGGAAGGGAAGGGAAGGGAAGGAGGAAGATGGGAGAGGGAGGAAAATTAAAGGCGGGAAGCTTAGGAAAACAGTTCATTTGAAGTTATTGTGAAGAAGTTAGGGCGTGCAGGAAGGATGAGATAGATAGATAGATAGATAGATAGATAGATAGATAGATAGAGAGAGAGAGAGAGAGAGAGAGAGAGAGAGAGAGAGAGAGAGAGAGAGAGAGAGAGAGAGAGAGAATTGTCATGACGTAACGAGGAGATAACAAAATGACTGATAATGGCTCGTGATGATAGGGAGTATGAAGCAGGAGGAGGAGGAGGAGGTGGTGGTGGTGGTGGTGGTGGTGATTGTTGTGGTGGTGCCTGTGTCGTTGTTTTTGTTTCAATTTTTGTTTCAGCTCGTTTCTTTTCTTTTCATTGTTGTTTCTCTTTTTCTTTGTTGTACATTGTCATTGTTATTATTATTATTATTATTATTATTATTATTATTATTATTATTATTATTATTATCATTATTATTATTATTATTATTATCATCATCATCATCATCATCATCATCATCATCATCATCATCATCATCATCACTACTACTACTACTACTACTACTACTACTACTACTACTACTACTACTACTACTACTACTACTACTACTACTACCACCACCACCACCACCACTACTGTTGCTACTACTACTACTACTACTGCTACTGCTACTGCTACTGCTGCTGCTGCTGGTGCTGCTGGTGCTGCTGCTGCTGCTACTGCTACCACTACTACTACCATTATTACTACTTCACTTGTGTAATTGGCTTACGACCATAATCTGTTCCAAAATTATCATCGGAAGCAGAAAATGTTCGTATGGTTCGTAAAACCAAAAGAATAAGAAAAAAAAATCTTAAATTAAAAGTGCTGTAAAACTTGCACAAACAATATTCTTTACTTGCTATGTACAACATAGTGTTTACCATCGTCCAATGCATTAGTAGTCACAAAAAAATGTAGGTTTTGTATTTACCCAAGTGACAAGTTGGTCTTATGACAAGTTAGCTGGCGTAAAAAAAAAAAAATAAATAAATAAATAAAATAATAATTCTTTGGTCGGATAGCGCGTTTGTAATAAATCACCTCTCTGTACTACTGCTATTACATTTAACGATATCTCTTACCTTGTCTTGTCTCTTTGTATGTCTATCTAACCTGTGTATACTGTATCTACCTGTCTGTGTACTTATGTATGTCTGAGTACTGTCTTTTTGCTTTGTCTGTCTATAACCTAACTGTGTGAAGAATATTATTATAACACACAGATACACATACATGATGGTGTTAAAGATTAACACTCGTATCTGCACTAATTAACACCAGAATTACCTGTAATGAAGCTGTGAGTGCGTACTTGGCATGTGATATTATGAGAGAGAGAGAGAGAGAGAGAGAGAGAGAGAGAGAGAGAGAGAGAGAGAGAGAGAGAGAGAGAGAGAGAGAGAGAGAGAGAGAGAGAGAGAGATTAAATTTTTTCCAGTCTTAATTTAGCAATACCTCAAACTCTCATAATAAGCTAACGAGTATCGCCGGCCAGTGCTAAATGAGGTACGTTTTTCCTCCCTCGTGTGTTTCTAAAATAATAGGAGTGGCAATTAATCTGGAAAAGGTGTTTGGTGGCCATCTCATTACCTTTGCTTGCCCCGGAGCCTGCCTGGTGTGTGTGTGTGTGTGTGTGTGTGTGTGTGTGTGTGTGTGTGTGTGTGTGTGTGTGTGTGTGAGCTCGTAGGTCATTGCTCTATAACTCAACCTCCCTTCTCTCCCTCTCTCCCCCCTGTACTCCCTCCCGTCTCTATTGTTGCAATTGAAACTTATTCATTAACCTTGTCTGCTTGGTATGATATGAGTTTCATCTGCTTTTATTATTATTATTATTATTATTATTATTATTATTATTATTATTATTATTATTATTATTATTATTATTATTATTATTGTTGTTCTTGTTGTTGTTGCTTCTGCTGCTGCTTCTGCTGCTGCTGCTGCTGCTGCTGCTGCTGCTGTTGTTGTTGTCGTTGTTGTTGTTACAGCTGCTGCTGGTGCTGGTGCTGCTGCTGCTGCTGCTGCTGCTGCTGCTGCTACTGCTACTTTTTTTTTTTTTTTTTATGCAGGAAGGACACTGGCCAAGGGCAACAAAAATCTAATAAAAAAATGCCCACTGAAATGCCAGTCCCATAAAAGGGTCAAAGCAGTGGTCAAAAATTTATGAATAAGTGTCTTGAAACCTCCCTCTTGAAGGAATTCAAGTCATAGGAAGGTGGAAATACAGAAGCAGGCAGGGAGTTCCAGAGTTTACCAGAGAAAGGGATGAATGATTGAGAATACTGGTTAACTCTTGGGTTAGAGAGGTGGACAGAATAGGGGTGAGAGAAAGAAGAAAGTCTTGTGCAGCGAGGCCGCAGGAGGAGGGGAGGCATGCAGTTAGCAAGATCAGAAGAGCAGTTAGCATGAAAATAGCAGTAGAAGACAGCTAGATATGCAACATTGCGGCGGTGAGAGAGAGGCTGAAGACAGTCAGTTAGAGGAGAGGAGTTGATGAGACGAAAAGCTTTTGATTCCACCCTGTCTAGAAGAGCAGTATGAGTGGAACCCTCCAGACATGTGAAGCATACTCCTTGTACAGAGTTAGCAGCTGGGGGGTGAGAAAAACTGGCGGAGACGTCTCAGAACGCCTAACTTCATAGAAGCTGTTTTAGCTAGAGATGAGATGTGAAGTTTCCAGTTCAGATTATAAGTAAAGGACAGACCGAGGATGTTCAGTGTAGAAGAGGGGGACAGTTGAGTATCATTGAAGAAGAGGGGATAGTTGTCTGGAAGGTTGTGTCGAGTTGATAGATGGAGGAATTGAGTTTTTGAGGCATTGAACAATACCAAGTTTGCTCTGCCCCAATCAGAAATTTTAGAAAGATCAGAAGTCAAGCGTTCTGTGGCTTCCCTGCGTGACATGTTTACCTCCTGAAGGGTTGGACGTCTATGAAAAGACATGGAAAAGTGCAGGGTGGTATCATCAGCGTAGGAGTGGATAGGACAAGAAGTTTGGTTTAGAAGATCATTAATGAATAATAAGAAGAGAGTGGGTGACAGGACAGAACGCTGAGGAACACCACTGTTAATAGATTTAGGAGAAGAACAGTGACCGTCTACCACAGCAACAATAGAACGGTCAGAAAGGAAACTTGAGATGAAGTTACAGAGAGAAGGATAGAAACCGTCTGAGGGTAGTTTGGAAATCAAAGCTTTGTGCCAGACTCTATCAAAAGGTTTTGATATGTCCAAGGCAACACCAAAAGTTTCACCAAAATCTCTAAAAGAGGATGACCAAGACTCAGTAAGGAAAGCCAGAAGATCACCAGTAGAGCGGCCTTGATGGAACCCATACTGGCGATCAGATAGAAGGTTGTGAAGTGATAGATGTTTCCTGTTGAGGCTAGATTCAAAAAACTTTAGATAGGCAGGAAATTATAGCAATAGGACGGTAGTTTGAGGGATTAGAACGGTCACCCTTTTTAAGAACAGGTTGAATGTAGGCAAACTTCCAGCAAGAAGGAAAGGTAGATGTTGACAGACAGAGCTGAAAGAGTTTGACTAGGCAAGGTGCAAGCACGGAGGCACAGTTTCGGAGAACAATAGGAGGGACCCCATCAGGTCCATAAGCCTTCCGAGGGTTTAGGCCAGCAAGGGCATGGAATACATAATTGCGAAGAATTTTAATACTTGGCATGAAGTAGTCAGAGGGTGGAGGAGAGGGAGGAACAAGCCCAGAATCGTCCAAGGTAGAGTTTTTAGCAAAGGTTTGAGCGAAGAGTTCAGCTTTAGAAATAAATGTGATAGCAGTGGTGCTATCTGGTTGAAATAGAGGAGGGAAAGAAGAGGAAGCAAAGTTATTTGAGATATTTTTGGCTAGATGCCAGAAATCATGAGGGGAATTAGATCTTGAAAGGTTTTGACATTTTCTGTTAATGAAGGAGTTTTTGGCTAGCTGGAGAACAGACTTGGCATGGTTCCGGGCAGAAATATAAAGTGCATGAGATTCTGGTGATGGAAAGCTTAGGTACCTTTTGTGGGCCACCTCTCTATCATGTATAGCACGAGAACAAGTTGTGTTAAACCAAGGTTTAGAAGTTTTACGACGAGAAAAAGAGTGAGGAATGTACGCCTCCATGCCAGACACTATCACCTCTGTTATGCGTTCAGCACACAAAGACGGGTCTCTGACACGGAAACAGTAGTCATTCCAAGGAAAATCACCAAAATACCTCCTCAGGTCCCCCCAACTAGCAGAGGCAAAACGCCAGAGGCACCTTCGCTTAGGGGGATCCTGAGGAGGGATTGGAGCGATAGGACAAGATAAAGATATGAGATTGTGATCGGAAGAACCCAACGGAGAAGAAAGGGTGACAGCATAAGCGGAAGGATTAGAGGTCAGGAAAAGGTCAAGAATGTTGGGCGTATCTCCAAGACTACTGCTGCTGCTACTACTACTACTACTACTACTACTACTACTACTACTACTACTACTACTACTACTACTACTACTACTACTACTACTACTACTACTACTACTACTATTAATAATAATAATAATAATAATAATAATAATAATAATAATAATAATGATATCATCATCATCCGCACTATTGCTGTCATCACCTTTGTTATTTTTATTATTATTTATTTTATTTTATTTTATTTTTGCATTAAATCCTCGCCGTCCTCGTCCTTGTCCTTGTGTGCGCGTCGAGTGGTTCTGCCGTTGCTCGTGTCCTCATTTTCTTATCCGCGCTGGTACTCTGCCCTCCTTATCCTCGTCATCAACCTGTTCTTGTCCTTGTCTTCCTCCTCCTGTATTGTCAGGAGGGCGTAACAAGAAAAGAAGTAGAAGGAGAGAAGGAAGGAGGTTATATTATGAGAAGCAAAGGAAAGGATTGAAATAATCCTACATGTTTTTCTACATATGCCTTCAGTGATGATGATGGTGATGATGGTGACGATGGTGACAATGACGATGATCCACATTACTGAGAAAGTAAAACCTTGTGAAAAGAGTTAAAATGGTATTCAGTTTCAACATTTAAGATAAGTAATATTATTTTTTTTATTGTTGTAAATACGGTAATTATCTTCCAAGTTAACAGATTGTCACACTCTTATTCATTCTTGCAAGCATAAATGCACAGTTATTTTGGAAGTCGTAATTGCTACGCTTCGTGATTGCAACAGTTCATATCGTGTATCTAGAATGCAATTACTTTGGCGGGAAGGAAGAACAGCGGCGCGCGGGATATATCGAAGTGTATTAAATGGAAACATGAAAGCTTCTCGTATCTCTGTTGACATGTATGAAATGTGTTAATCCGCGCTCCTGCCTTGC
>NC_087161.1:17908522-17913522 GCF_035594125.1 Scylla paramamosain
GTCTGACTCTCTCTCTCTCTCTCTCTCTCTCTCTCTCTCTCTCTCTCTCTCTCTCTCTCTCTCTCTCTCTCTCTCTCTCTCTCTCTGCCTCGCCCCTTTCTTGTGCTGTGACCTGAATCAAAATTAGTCCTTTTCTTATTCCTTTTGTGTGTGTGTGTGTGTGTGTGTGTGTGTGTGTGTGTGTGTGTGTGTGTGTGTGTGTGTGTGTGTGTGTGTGTGTGTGTGTGTGTGTGTGTGTGTGTGTGTGTGTGTGTGTGTGTGTGTGTGTGTGTGTGTGTGTGTGTGTGTGTGTGACTGTGTGTTGGTATTGAAGTGGCAATTAGTCAAAGGAAATAGCTTGAGAGAGAGAGAGAGAGAGAGAGAGAGAGAGAGAGAGAGAGAGAGAGAGAGAGAGAGAGAGAGAGAGAGAGAGAGAGAGAGAGAGAGAGAGAGAAGAAGAAGAAGAAGAAGAAGAAGAAGAAGAAGAAGAAGAAGAAGCTCAACTGGTTTCTTTTGTCTTACTTTTTCATGAAATTCAAATTATTATGACTTTAAAACGACGCGCGCGCGCGTGTGTGTCTGTCTGTGTGTGTGTGTGTGTGTGTGTGTGTGTGTGTGTGTGTGTGTGTGTGTGTGTGTGTGTGTGTGTGTGTGTGTGCAGGGTGTGCGTGCTAGTTGGATCTCACTCACTCTCCTCTCCCTCTCACCCTAATTCTCACTTTCACCCAGTCACTCTCACTCGGTTACTCTTACTTTCCTGTGTTACTGTTCCTTTCTCCTTTCTCCTCTTCCTTTTATCGGCTTTCTACTCTCCCTCATTCCTCTCCTTTTATTATTATCCCCCATCACCGTATCTTTTGTTTACCTTTTTTCGTTCATTCCTCTTCTCCGTCTTTCTTCTTTCTCCTCCCTCTCCTTCTCTCATCCCATGTTCTTTACACTCTCTTCTCTCACCTCTCTACTTAACCTCTTCTTTCTCTTCTCCGTCTTTCCTCTTCCTCCTTCCTTGTACTTCTCTTTTTCTTCTCCATGTTTTTCTTCCTCCTCCCTTACTTTCTCTCACATTTGTTCTTTACTCTGTCTCCTATCATCTCTTTGCCTCTCCTCCTCTTCTTCATCTCCACTGTCTCTCCTACTTCCATCCCTTCCTTGTTCTTCCTCTCCCTTCCTCTCCTAGCCCCGCCCAGCTCATCCCAGTTCGTTGCTCTCCCCGGATCTTTGTGCCATGCGTATTTGAGTTACACACACACACACACACACACACACACACACACACACACACACACACACACACACACACACACACACACTCATGGCAAGGGAATGCACTTAAATGCGTATTTTTAAAAGACTCAGAACATCCAACACATTCACTCAACTCTCTCTCTCTCTCTCTCTCTCTCTCTCTCTCTCTCTCTCTCTCTCTCTCTCTCTCTCTCTCTCTCTCTCTCTCTCTCTCTCTCTCTCTCTCTCTCTCTCTCTCTCGTATATTTATAAACATTTGGTGTGTTTAATAACAGAGACAGAGATAGTGAGAGATAAGAGACTGAGAGAGAAAGAGGAAGAGAGGAAAAAAGCAAGGCAGGAGCACATGTCTCACTCTGCCGGTTCTCGAAAACCCGCGTCAAAGCACAAATCATCCCGCAGGACTGACGAATCATATCAAATTCATGGAAGCAACACGGACCTAAGGGGAGGGAGGAAACCAGCCACTACTTTGAACTTTAAACCCTCGTGAAGTTAAGGTCCTTCATGCACGACATTCCCCCCGAGTTGGTTCAAACCTCCTTCATAAACTTCGTCTTACCCCTCCTCTCTCTCTCTCTCTCTCTCTCTCTCTCTCTCTCTCTCTCTCTCTCTCTCTCTCTCTCTCTCTCTCTCTCTCTCTCTCTCTCTCTCTCTCTCTCTCTCTCTCTCTCTCTCTCTCTCTCTCTCTCTCTCTCTCTCTCTCTCTCTCTCTCTCCCTCCATCTTAATCTCTAATTGGCCAAGCATTACGTGACGTCACTCGCATGGCAGACGTCATGGCCTCTCCGATTTTTTTTCACTATTATTATTTGTATTCGTTTTTTTCCTTCTGTGTTCGTTGTGTGCTTTGACTATCCGACTGCTTGCATGCACGTGTGTGTGTATGTGTGTGTGTGTAAGTGGTTGGTTGGTTGGGTGTAAAAGTGAGTGACTGAGTGAGTGAATGAGTGAATGAGTGAAGAAGTGAGTAAGTGAGGGTGCTGTAACTACGTCGTTTAAACGTGTGTGTGTGTGTGTGTGTGTCTGTGTGTCTGTGTGTGTGTGTGTGTGTGTGAGAGAGAGAGAGAGAGAGAGAGAGAGAGAGAGAGAGAGATCTTCATATTTTAGAGTCTTTTAGAGACTTTGGTGAAACTTTTGCTGTTGCCTTGGACATATCAAAAGCCTTTGATAGAGTCTGGCACAAAGCTTTGATTTCCAAACTACCCTCCTACGGTTTCTATCCTTCTCTCTGTAACTTCATCTCAAGTTTCCTTTCTGACCGTTCTATTGCTGCTGTGGTAGACGGTCACTGTTCTTCTCCTAAATCTATTAACAGTGGTGTTCCTCAGGGTTCTGTCCTGTCACCCACTCTCTTCTTATTATTCATTAATGATCTTTTAAACCAAACTTCTTGTCCTATCCACTCCTATGCTGATGATACCACCCTGCACTTTTCCACGTCTTTTCATAGACGTCCAACCCTTCAGGAGGTAAACATATCACGCAGGGAAGCCACAGAACGCTTGACTTCTGATCTTTCTAAAATTTCTGATTGGGGCAGAGCAAACTTGGTATTGTTCAATGCCTCAAAAACTCAATTCCTCCATCTATCAACTCGACACATTCTTCCAGACAACTATCCCCTCTTCTTCAATGACACTCAACTGTCCCCCTCTTCTACACTGAACATCCTCGGTCTGTCCTTTACTTATAATCTGAACTGGAAACTTCACATCTCATCTCTAGCTAAAACAGCTTCTATGAAGTTAGGTGTTCTGAGACGTCTCCGCCAGTTTTTCTCACCCCCCAGCTGCTAACTCTGTACAAGGGCCTTATCCGTCCATGTATGGAGTATGCTTCACATGTCTGGGGGGTTCCACTCATACTGCTGTTCTAGACAGGGTGGAATCAAAAGCTTTTCGTCTCATCAACTCCTCTCCTCTAACTGACTGTCTTCAGCCTCTCTCTCACCGCCGCAATGTTGCATCTCTAGCTGTCTTCTACCGCTATTTTCATGCTAACTGCTCTTCTGATCTTGCTAACTGCATGCCTCCCCTCCTTCCGCGGCCTCGCTGCACAAGACTTTCTTCTTTCTCTCACTCCTATTCTGTCCACCTCTCTAATGCAAGAGTTAACCAGTATTCTCAATCATTCATTCCTTTCTCTGGTAAACTCTGGAACTCCTTGCCTGCTTCTGTATTTCCACCTTCCTATGACTTGAATTCCTTCAAGAGGGAGGTTTCAAGACACTTATCCACCAATTTTTGACCACTGCTTTGACCCTTTTAGGGACTGGCATTTCAGTGGGCATTTTTTTTTATTAGATTTTTGTTGCCCTTGGCCAGTGTCACTCATACATAAAAAAAAAAAAAAAAAAAATATATATACATGGGACTTCCTCTAAACGGAAGGAAGAGACATGCAAATAATTGACAAAGAAAATTGTATAACAAAAGGATTTTCTTGCATGTGTGCATATCTTTGTGTGTGTGTGTGTGTGTGTGTGTGTGTGTGTGTGTGTGTGAGTTTATGTAGGAGGGGCACCGGCAAAAGGCAACAAAACTGCAATAAAAAAAAGGCTCACTGAGGTGCCGATCCCCGAACAGAGTCAAAAGCGGTAGTAAAAATATTATAGAATAAGTGTCTTGAAACCTCCCTCTTGAAAGAGATCAAGTCATAGAAGGTGAAAATGCAGAAGCAGGCAGGGAGTTCCAGAGTTTACCAGAGGAGATGAATGATTGAGAATACTGGTTAATTCTTGCATTAGAGAAGTGGACAGAACCGGAGTGAGAGAAAGAAGAAAGTCTTGTGCAGAGGCCGCGGGAGGAGGGAATGCATGCAATTAGCAATATCACAAGAACAGTTTGTATGAAAATAGCGGTTGAAGATAGCAAGAGAAGCAGCATTGCGGCGATGAGAAAAAGGCTGAAGACAGTCAGTTAGAGGAGAGGAGTTCATAAGACGAAAAGCTTTTGATTTCACCCTGTCTAGAAGAGCGGTATGAGTGGAACCTCACATGCATGCATGTGTGTGTGTGTGTGTGTGTGTGTGTGTGTGTGTGTGTGTGTGTGTGTGTGTGTGTGTGTGTGTGTGTGTGTGTGTGTGTGTGTGTGTGTGTGTGTGTGTGTGTGTGCATGGTAATTATTCCATGTGTATAGTCTTTGTTGTTGTTGTTGTTCTTGTTGTTGTTGTTGGTGGTGGTGGTGATGGTGGTAGTGGTGGTGGTGGTGGTGGTGCTGCTGATTTATTATTTTCATTGCATCTAAGGGAAATTCAAGATAAAATTCTCTCTCTCTCTCTCTCTCTCTCTCTCTCTCTCTCTCTCTCTCTCTCTCTCTCTCTCTCTCTCTCTCTCTCTCTCTCTCTCTCTCTCTCGCATTCGCATTTCCCAGATTCAAGGACAGACCAAGTAGTTTAGAATATAGGCTAATGCGTGGCCCTTTATCTCTCTCTCTCTCTCTCTCTCTCTCTCTCTCTCTCTCTCTCTCTCTCTCTCTCTCTCTCTCTCTCTCTCTCTCTCTCTCTCCCGTCACCAGCCTCCCTCATGTTGTTATGATTGGTCTGCCTGACTGACATGTACCTCATAACTCTCAACGTCACGGTTACGTAAGGCGTGACGTCAGCCGTCCTCTTATTAACGCGAGGTGACGGATGGGACAGGTGCGGGCTCACTAACCTCACCTCCGTCACTGTCCCTGTCACTTCTACCATAACAACAACTACTTCTGTAACAACATACGTATGCAAGTTACATACGTATGCAAGTTATCTAATATTTTTTTTATTTGTGTGTGT
>NC_087161.1:17923522-17928522 GCF_035594125.1 Scylla paramamosain
TCTTTCTCCTTCATCCCCTCCTCTCCACCCTCGGTACATCCTCCGTTACTTCCTCTTCCCCTCCCCGCCACTCTCGCCCTCGCTGGAATAACGGGACTCGATCGTAAAATACAGGGAAAGTAGACAGCGCCGGCCGAGGAGGGTGAGAGAATGCCGGGAGCGAAAGTGATGTGAGGAAGTGGGGCAGTGCTGGGAGCCGTGACGCTGTGTGTGTGTGTGTGTGTGTGTGTGTGTGTGTGTGTGTGTGGAGGGAGGGGGGTTGTTGTAGTAGTAACGGTAGCGGCAACGGCGCTGAACACACACACACACACACACACACACACACACACACACACACACACACACACTTTATGATATGTGTGTATGTATTAAAAAAAATCGTGTTACGCAGCTATGATACGTATAAATGTGAATTCTTTTCCTGGAAATTGATAGTTATTTGTATTTTTTTCATTTGTCTGCAAGTACACACACACACACACACACACACACACACACACACACACACACACACACACACACACACACACACACACACACACACACACACACACACAGGCTAAGCGCACTTGCCACACTTTGTACTTTTATTTTCTTCCACCTTTATAATTCTGAGTTATATTTTATTGTTGATGGTATTTAATTTTTTTTTTTTTTATCCCGTTGCATTATAAAAGAGGCATTCGGTGTGTGTGTGTGTGTGTGTGTGTGTGTGTGTGTGTGTGTGTGTGTGTATGTGTGTGTGTATGTGTGTGTGTGGGGAGGAGACGTGGCAGCGATGGTAATGGCGACCGTCATTCTGTTTTCACTTTCTGTCTCTGTCTCTGTTCGTCTTGGCGGGGTGGCTGTCAGGTGTAATCACTGGTGTGTCTGTCTGTTGTTTGTTTGCTGGTTAGTTGGTTTGTTGGTTTGTTTGTTGGTTTCGAACATCCTTCACTTCCAGGGTACCATTTCTGTTGTTGTTATTTGGTAGTTGTAGTATGTTACTGACAGTAATGAAAGTAGTAGTAGTAGTAGTAGTAGTAGTAGTTCAATTCAATTCAATATTCTTTATTCACACAAGATGTGTACACAAACTAAAATACATACTAAAACTAAAAGAAAGAAAAACATTTCATTTAATTATTAAAAAAAAAAGACATAAATTTATACTAAATTAGACAATATCATACTGAATCCGACGTCACTCGGTGCACAAAGCATCAATCAACATCTTAGTTTCCCTTACATCTAAGATTGTGGTATCACATCTATCCCTCATCAAACACAATTCACGAATTTGTGCACCAGTCCGTGCAAGTTCGTACTGGTCACACTGCAGCTGCGTCCAAACCTTATTGATGTCTCCAATATTCATATTAAATTTGTATGAAAGATATCTTACATTACTGCCCATTATTGAATGTCTTCCATAAACCCCCATTCTTCCTATTGTTCTTATAACCATATTATCTGATGTTAATATTTGGTTTATAAAAGCAATCTCCCGTTTTGCGAACCACATTTCTGGGGGCATAACATTAGCAATGTGAGGAAGCAGACTACAGTGTGTGGTCCAGGGCAGCTTAGTAGTAGTAGTAGTAGTAGTAGTAGCAGCAGTAGCTGAAGCTCGAGAATTAGTACCAGTCGAGTTAACCATCCATATCACAGGTGACACACACAATACTATCTTTTAATTCCCGCCTGAGTTTTTCGCTAGGCATTCCATCTCATTTTCCCGTCCAGGTAGATCGTCCTCTCCAGGTGAAGGTGCACAAGCACTTTGTCCCTTTTAACTAAATTACCTTGTTTTATTTTTATTTTCTTATACTTTTTATTTCCATATCACCTTTAATTCACGAAAGAGAACGAACTTCGTACCTTTACAATTTCCTCTTTCCTCTTTGTTATAACTTTAGAGAGAGAGAGAGAGAGAGAGAGAGAGAGAGAGAGAGAGAGAGAGAGAGAGAGAGAGAGAGAGAGAGAGAGAGAGTTGAATTGTTTGATTTTAATTTCATTTCTTCGCCCTCTTCGAAAGCAACCTAAAGATCATGCATGTATGATTTCCTTTATTTTTTTCCCCCTTTTTATTTCCTTTATTGTTTCGCTCTTTGTCTGTTCAGCTTTTCTCCTCGTCATGTCTGCAAATTAATTGACTGAGTGACCTTAATTTTTTTTCTTCCAAAATTTGCTTCCTTGGTGTGAATTTATTAAGTTTTATTTCACTTTCTGTAACGTCGATTCTCCTCCCCCTTCTCTTCGTTCTTTTTTTTCTGAATTTTTTATGTTTTCTTATTATTTTTATTATTGTTATTTATAATAATAATAATGATAATAATAATAATAATTATTATTATTATTATATATATTATTATATTATTATTATTATTATTATTATTATTATTATTATTATTATTATTATTATTATTATTATTATTATTATTATTATTATTATTATTATTATTATTATCATAAATATTATTATTATTACGACTACTACTACTACTACTACTACTACTACTACTACTACTACTACTACTACTACTACTACTACTACTACTACTACTACTACTACTACTACTGCTGCTGCTGCTGCTGCTGCTGCTGCTGCTGCTGCTGCTGCTGGTGCTGCTGCTGCTGCTGCTGCTGCTTTTGCTGCTGCTGCTGCTGCTGCTGCTGGTACTGCTGCTCTCTTCCACTCTCACTCCTCCGTACTCCTTGTCTCCTTTCCATCTCCTTGCTTCCTCACACTTTCCAGACATTCCAGCCGTGTACATTTGCAGTCCATTCTCGCTACTACTCTTGCTGCTGCTGCTGTTGCTGCAACATCCTTTTCATCACCACCACCAGCACCATCTTGGGAGGGGACCACAACTGTCCCCAGGTCGGCCTGCTCTTCTGATAACGACCCTAAGTGTCTTGACACCTCCCTTCAACTTTTTCTTCGTTAACTTCTGCAACATTCGCGGTCTAAGATCTAATTTTTAATCTGTAGAACACCACCTCTCCTCTTCTAAACCTCATCCTCTTTTCCTCATTGAAACTCAGGTGTCTGAAGCAACTGACAGTAGCCCCTTTTATGTTCCCTCCTACGCTCTCTATCCTCATTTTCAATCCAAAGTTGGATGTTGCGTTTATGTGCGCAACGACTTAACCCGCTCTCGTGCCCACGCTCTTGAATCTTCCGAGTTTTCCACCATTTGGCTACGACTACAGAGAGTCACTCTCAAAACTAAATTTATCTGTGTTGTACACCTCCCACCTAACCCCTCTGAATATAAGAAATTCTTTGACTACTTAACTTCCAAAGTGGAGCACATTCTGGCTCTCTTCCCTTTTGCAGAGATCTCCATTCTTGGAGACTTCATTGTTCACCACGAGCTTTGGCTTTCCTCTCCCTTCACTGACCATCCTGGTGAACTAGCCTTCAACTTTGCTATCCTCCACGACCTAGAGCAATTGAAACAACCTACTCGTATTCCTGAGCGTCTTGGAGATACGCCCAACATTCTTGACCTTTTCCTGACCTCTAATCCTTCTGCTTATGCTGTCACCCTCTCTTCTCCGTTGGGCTCCTCGGATCACAATCTCATATCTTTATCTTGTCCTATCGCTCCAATCCCTCCTCAGGATCCCCCTAAACGAAGATGCCTCTGGCGTTTTGCCTCTGCTAGTTGGGAGGACCTGAGGAGGTATTTTGCTGATTTTCCTTGGAATGATTACTGCTTCTGTGTCAGAGACCCGTCTTTGTGTGCCGAGCGCATAAGAGAGGTGATAGTGTCTGACATGGAGGCGTACATTCCTCACTCTTTTCTCGACCTAAACCTTCCAAATCCTGGTTTAACACAGCTTGTTCTCGTGACCCACAAAGGGTACTTTAGGCTTCCATCACCAGAATGTCATGCACTTTATATTTCTGCCTGGAACCATACCAAGTCTGTTCTCCAACTAGTCAAAAACTCCTTCATTAACAGAAAGTGTCAAAATCTTTCAAGATCTAACTCCCCTGGTGACTTCTGACATTTAGCCAAAAATATCTCCAATAACTTTGCTTCTTCTTTCCCCCTTTATTTCAATCAGATGGCACCACTGCTCTCATATCTATCTCTAAAGCTGAACTCTTCGCTCAAACCTGTGCTTAAAACTCTACCTTGGACGATTCAGGGCTTATTCCTCCCTCTCCTCCACCTTCTGACTACTTCATGCTACATATTAAAATTCTTCGCAATGATGTTTTCCATGCCCTCACTGGTCTAAACCCTCGGAAGGCTTATGGACCTGATGGGGTCTCTCCTATTGTTCTCTGAAACTGTGCCTCCGTGCTTGCACCTTGCCTAGTCAAACTCTTTCAACTCTTTCTATCAACATCCGCTTTCCTTCATGCTGGAAGTTTGCCTAAATTCAGCCTGTTCCTAAAAAGGGTGACCGTTCTAATCCCTCAAACTACCGTCCTATTGCTTTAGTTTTCTGCCTATCTAAAGTTTTTGGATCTATCCTCAACAGGAAGATTCTTAAACATCTATCACTTCACAACCTTCTATCTGATCGCCAGTTTGTGTTCCGTCAAGACCGCTCTATTGGTGATCTATTGGTGACTGGCTTTCCTTACTGAGTCTTGGTCATCTTCTTTTAGAGATTTTGGTGAAAATTTTGTTGTTGCCTTGGATATATTAAAAGCTTTTGAAAGAGTCTGGCACAAAGCTTTGATTTCCAAACTAACCTCCAACGGCTTCTATCCTTCTCTTTGTAACTTCATCTCAAGGTTCCTTTCTGACCGTTCTATTGCTGCTGTGGTAGACGGTCACTGTTCTTCTCCTAAATCTATTAACAGTTGTGTTCCTCAGGGTTCTGTCCTGTCACCCATTCTCTTCTTATTATTCATTAATGACCTTCTAAACCAAAATTCTTGTCCTATCCATTCCTACGCTGATGATACCACCCTTCACTTTTCCACGTCTTTTCACAGACGTCCAACACTTTAGGAAGTAAACATTTCACGCAGGGAGGCCACAGAACGTCTG
>NC_087161.1:17946022-17953522 GCF_035594125.1 Scylla paramamosain
TCTCTCTCTCTCTCTCTCTCTCTCTCTCTCTCTCTCTCTCTCTCTCTCTCTCTCTCTCTCTCTGTCGTGTGTACCCATTATTTTGTCACTTCCATCTTTATTATAGTTACTCTTTCTATTTTCATCTTTCTTCTTTCCTGACTCATCATGATTCGCATTTTATTTATTTTTTTTTCGTTATTTTCTCATTCCCTGTTTGTTGCTTGGCGAATTCTTCATTTTACGACATTTTTTTTTTTTTTTACCTTTCCTGTTTGCCTGTTTTTCTCTAATACTAATTTTATATATTTGTTTATTTGTTTTTACATTTCATTACTGTAGTTCAATATTTGTGGTGTGGTTGGGTGGTTATTTTTTTTCTGAATCCTCTCTCTCTCTCTCTCTCTCTCTCTCTCTCTCTCTCTCTCTCTCTCTCTCTCTCTCTCTCTCTCTCTCTCTCTCTCTCTCTCTCTCTCTCTCTCTCTCTCCTTCCTCAGGCCTTACTTCTCTCCACTGTAACTCCCTCCTCCCTCCTCCTCCTCCTCCTCCTCCTCCTCCTCCTCCTCCTCCTCCTCCTTCCACGCTTCAGCAGGGGAGAAAGTAAAAGTTGAGCGTTGTCACGACCGCACTCTAGCCCGCTCACGACCACACACACACACACACACACACACACACACACACACACACACACACACACACACACACACACACACACACACACACACACACACACACACACACTGAGGAGAGGCCTGGGGGTTAAACACACACTTAGTACTGGTATATAGACCAGCAGTGGAGATGGACAGGTGTGCGTGAATGAAATGGAAAGGTAAATATGAATCGTACACGCACAGGTGATTCTTGTAGCAGGGAAGAGGAGGAGGAGGAGGAGAAGGAGGAGGAGTAGGAGGAGGAGGAGGAACAGGAACAGGAACAACACACACGAACACAAAGGAAGAATAAACAGCAGGAGAAGTTTTGTTTTCTTACAGATTTTGTTTGTTTGTTTGGACTTTGTTATCCAGCGTAGAGAAATAAAAGGAGGAGGAATATTAAGCAATACAAAAGAAGACCAAACAGCAACAAACTCTGAGGTCATTACTAGTCTCAATGGATAACTGTTCTGTGCTGTTAGTGGGGGAGAGATAGGTTAGAACAGAAGAAGGAGTAGAAGGAAATACATATCTTGCTAACTTATCTTGTTTTCTTACTATCTTACTAACTTATTAAAAAAATGAGAGAGAGAGAGGAGAGAGGAGAGAGAGAGAGAGAGAGAGAGAGAGAGAGAGAGAGAGAGAGAGAGAGAGAGAGAGAGAGAGAGGCGTGAAGAGTGAATGTCGTCAAGGCTTCAGTTAGGCAGCAGCTGTCAGGCACTTGTACGGGCTGTGTTGTGCTGTGTGCGGCGGGGCGGGGAGGGCTTCAGGGCTTCGCGGTGGGGCGGGAGGGCTTCGCTGGGGGCAGGGAGCTTGGGTTGAGGGGCAGGGCACGTGGCTTCTCATCTATCTTCTCATCATTCATCCTGTTTTGTCCCTCTTCCTTCCTTTGTTTTTTTTTTTTTCATCATTATTTTTTTTCTGCTTTATATTGTCTTGTTTCTTTTCTTTTCTCCGTATGTTTGCTTTCCAACTTTTCCTATTTTTGTTTTGTGTTTTATTCGAATTATGTGCTTACTTTTCTGGTCTTATTATCATTTTACGTGTTTTGTTATGTTTCACTCATTCGTTGCTCGTTTCTGCTTATATTGTTTTGTTTTTCATTTGATTTTTTTTATTTCATTGCATTTCTCTGTCTTTTATATCCCTTTTATATCCTGTTCTACGCCTCCAGTATATATATATATATATATATATATATATATATATATATATATATATATATATATATATATATATATATATATATATATATATATTATATATATATATATATATATATATATATATATATATATATATAATCATCCACTTAAAATGGCAAAATATGCATGCAAATATGCAGTAAAAACTAATAAGATATTTGCTTAAACATGCACTCATATGTAAGAAAATAAACATTTACTGTAGTAATAATACTGTGCAACAAATTTAAGCGAGAGGGAAAAAAAATCATAGTCCAGTCCGTGTTTTTATTATCATGTCAAGGGTGCTAATTCTAAATCTGACAATCATATACCTCAGCCATGTCTCAGTTTTCTGTAATAGCCTCGTACACTTTTTTTTTTTACTAGAAATATGGAAATGTAATGAGAAAATTGAGATAACATTGTAATTTATTGACTTTTTCACAAAAAAATTGGCCAATGTATATTCAATTTCAAATATCTTATCCTAATTAACATTATACTGTAAATTCAGTATCAATTTTTGTATCTCTTTTGCCGTTCATGTGATACACTTGGTTCGTCACACATCAGATTCCAGCAAAAATCAGCTAACATGGCTGGGCTTCATTTACCTGTGTACCTGTGTCTCCATCCTCGCTATGTCCTAATGAAACCTCTCACCATGTTCATCACTGACAGCTCCTGCATTCTCCGGGAAAAAGAAAAGATGCGAAGGCAGAAAAAGTAGTTTGAGTGACATGTTACAACATAGATGTTAGTAGCTTTTGATAAGTTCGTTTTCTAAAACATCATAATGGGTATATTTTTGCTTTTCCAGAAGACCTCTACACACACACACACACACACACACACACACACACACACACACACACACACACACACACACACACACACACACACACACACACACACACACACACACACACACACACACACACACACACACACACCCTTAAACGCACACCAAGCTGCCGAGTAAGTTTCATCCATCGTTGCTTGAAATTCATTGTCACGCATGAGTTTACAAATTTGCAGTCCTTAACTTTTGTATCACCTATTTTTGAGGTATAGGAATGGTGGATCATCATGCTTCATTGGTTTGACGAACTGATTCATCAAGCCTAGTTTTATATGTACTGGAGGCAAAATGATATTCTCCTTTTCACAAGCTTTTCACTGACAACATTGTGAGAACCTTGTGTCACTGTATCTCTTGGTAGCCATTTCGATTGAGTGTAATGTTCTGAACTTACCCGGCTGTCCCACTTACTTAGGAAACACAAGTACTTTGTATAGCCAGCTTGCAATCCATCAAGAATGGCTACAACTTTCAAAATACTGCACAAACAAGTCATTCGTGTTCCTTGTATTTGATGCGATCTAGAATGGAAGAAAGATGTTCATGTTCTCTCTTTAAGTAACTAAGTATACAACTGGAACAGTGGGCAAGGTGTTTCCTATGTGAAGCAGAACAGGTTCATTGCTATTCAGAGATTCATCAATAAACAACTTCTAGTGACTTGGTTCATAGTCAATTTCAGGAACATCAAAAGTCTCTTAATATTTTTGCAGAAGCAGAGATTGTTTTCTTTGAGTAGTATTGTTGCAAATCCATTGAAAAATACTAGAAAATATAAGAACAGGAACTTAAATGTAGCATTCTTTGTAACATATATTGTACCTTGAATCTGTTTAGAGCATTATCCTTATCGAAACAAATATAAAAAAAAAATGGTAGCTCACACAACAAGACGTGTGATTTTTTAGATTTTCACAAGAAAAATCCTTGAAAATGCTATTCTTATATGCGTTTTTTCACTATTGTACTGTGTAATTGATAAAGTAATCATCTCGTCTCACTACATTTAACAACGTACCTTATTCGTCAATGATTTCCCCAAAATTTTGCTTTCCATAAAAACGTGTCGCTGAGTCAAGCCTTTTCATGAAGGTTTACATCACAGAACACAATGTTCCGACACAATCATTTTACTCTAATCCATCACTCATAGCTGTCCAGCGTTCATTGACCAGCAAGTCAACCGCCTGTGGGCCTTCTGATTATAATGAAATTTATGAATAAATTAAAGCTTTAAATACTATAAATGGTAGACTATTCATCAATAATACCCACAATTCTTCCATGAATATGCCGTAAAAACAAAAAGGATATGAATATGCACTCAACACAAAAATGGTTAAGATTTGCACATACACATAATTATTCTAAACCCATATATATATATATATATATATATATATATATATATATATATATATATATATATATATATATATATATATATATATATATATATATATATATATATATATATATATATATAATGAAACCAAGTGTTAGGTTTAAATTCATCAGGCCTAATGTCCTAGCGAATTTAAACCTATCTTCTACAGAAGATATGTTGATGATACCTTTCTTTTATTTACACACTCTCATCACATCCCTAAATTTCTAAGTTACTTAAACTCCAAACACCCTAATACTGAACTCACGTGTGACACGGAAAACAGTGGTTCTATACCGTTTCTGAATGTAAATGTGATTCGTAATAACCACCAACTACATACTGCAGTCTACCGCAAACCCGCCTTCACAGGTTTGGGGATTATTAATTATTATTAATTAATTATTATTAATGGGAATTATTAATGTTTCATGCCTCGATTGTTTAAGATTAATGCTATAAAAATCCTCTTATGTCGATGCTACGCTTTATCTTCTAACTGGTTTGCTTTTGATCATGAAGTTAACTTCTTAAGGATATTTTTCCACAATAACGGTTTTCCGTTACACATCATCAATAATGTTATTTACAATACATAAAATTAACTTACTATGGCCATCTTAGCTACTCTATCAGGAAGAGACTCACTACCATACTTAAAACACAATATCCAGACACCAAGTTCATATTTATTTTTACCAATACGTTTACTATTGCATTTTTTTTTTTATTCAAAGACAGTATTCCTATTGGACTTATCTTTAACATTATTTTTTAATTTATTTTTTTGAGTTGCAAGACTCGATATATTGGAGAAACCAAGAGGAATCTAACACATAGAATCAGTGAACACAAAGGTACTTCAGTACGTACACAGAAACAGTTGGCTCACTCCCCTTTTTCAGCAATAGAACACTTTCACACACACATGATCATCCGTTTTCGGAGAAGGATTTTAGTATACTACATAAAGCTGATGCACATACAGGCATAAAAATACTAGAAGCTATTTACATTAAACACCTAAAACCTTATATATATATATATATATATATATATATATATATATATATATATATATATATATATATATATATATATATATATATATATATATATATATATATATATATATATTCCAGAATTTATTGTTTCCTCCCCTTTGACACATTTTTTTTTCTTAGTAATCATGTGGATAAATATCTCCCCTTTCCTTTTTTGTTTTATCTTGAAATATTTGTCTAATTTTGCTCTTATCTATCAAAATTTTCCCAGTTTAGTATTTTTTATTTTATTTATTTATTTTTTTTTTTCACTCCTCTTCGAGATTATCATGTGTTTGTGTATTGACGAGTCTTGGTCTGTCAAGAGAATCTAAAGGTTGCCAGGACTTGCTAGGTTATCACAGTGGCCTTTTCGGTCTCGCTATTTAGGTCTGTCCATATAGGCCTTCCATATGTCAGGTTAATATAGTGATCGTCATGTCATCAGATCTTGCATTTTGAAACGCTTTCTTCTCTCATAATGGCTATTTTCAAATGCCAGAGGTGATTATTTGCGTTTGGGTGAGTGATTTTTCCTATAGAGAATGAAGAATCATTATTAAACTGTCGCTGAAATAATTTGAATTCCCTTACAACTCCTAACAACTTGTTTTATAACTTGTTAAACTATGAACAGAATAATAAAATCGCCCTTGAAAACATTAATAACATTCACTAGGGCCTGTTAAACTATCACTATAATCTTTCAAACTCGTTATAATTTGCATCTTAATTCGATAAACTATCAGAATCATGAAATAACCCTTGAAAAATTATAATGACATACATCAGAACTAGAACTTTTGAAAATCCTATTGACTTGCACGTAAAACCTGCCTGTTAAACAATAACATGAACCATAAAATCATCCTTGAAAATCCCAAACCCTGTTAAGAATAACTGATATGAGATATACTACAAGTGTGAATTAGGTAACTTAAAGGTGTGTGTGAGCATTTAAATAGCTCCCTAACATTTCAGTATGCTAGTATATTGGTCATCATGTCAGCAGGTTAATATAAAGGTTCTTTTTTACACGTTACACTGACATACAGGCTTTGTAGAAACCCGTGTATTATTGTTACCTTGTATCTGTCTACAGTAACTTAGTGTGGTGGTGATGTGACTTTTCCGTTGCTGAACTTGGTGCATGTCTTTTGCATATATCTAAGGTTGAGGATGAGATCCAGATAATGATACGTTAATGCAGATATCTTTTATCGTTACTATAGGTCTATCTATGTTAATTTACAAGGCTTTTTTCTTGCAATGTCGCAACTTTTCATTCCCATTACTAAATCAACGTCAATCTTGTACCTGTCTGTAGCTGTACCATACGCTGAATTACAACAAGTCTTAATACACTCATAAAGGTCTTATCTATGAGCTTTGGTCTGCCAAGGTTAATCTGCAAGTCTTTTTACGGTAGGGTGGTCAGTTTTTTCTCCCGTCGGTAAACTAACATAACTGCTCCTTTTACCTCTTTCCAAAGCTTGGGTTAGCTACGGATGTGGCGAAGTAATAGAAAGGTGGCTGTTAAAATGGTTGTCTGAGCTAATATTTTTTATTTGATTTATTTATTTATTTATTTTTTATTTGTGAAGTGAATTACTTTTTTTTTTATTTCTATGGGTATACGTTTTATTAAGATTATAGAGGTGTGTGTGTGTGTGTGTGTGTGTGTGTGTGTGTGTGTGTGTGTGTGTGTGTGTGTGTGTGTGTGTGTGTTGCTGTTAAAAAGTTGTCTATGTTAATCCGCAACTTTTTTGTGTGTGTAATATGGCGAGATTTTTCCGTCGCCAAGCAAACAGTTCTTGAAATCTTGAAAATGCTGGTTGGGATGCTGGTGAGATACAGGTTTATGTATGGTATTGTTAAAATGTTCTGTCTAGGTTAGTCTACAGGTCTTTTTGTACCAGCGTGGTGAGTTTTTTTTTTTTTTTTTTTTCTCGTGGCTAGGCGAACGTGCAGGTCTGTCTTGCCTACCTGACTGGGGTGGCGTGGCGCAGGGCCGGTGCCTCGCTGCGCCCGTGAAGCAGGTCGAGAGTCAATTGTCCAATTATCAAATATTTCACTCATTCGGCGGTCACTTAGGCTAGTTGTGAAGTGCTCTCTCTCTCTCTCTCTCTCTCTCTCTCTCTCTCTCTCTCTCTCTCTCTCTCTCTCTCTCTCTCTCTCTCTCTCTCTCTCTCTCTCAGGCTCTCGTGACCTCCTTTGTCGGTCTTCGTCTGTTAACATCATTCTCTCTTATTATTGCCTTGATCGCTCCGTGTGTGTGTTTTCCTTACTGTTTGTGTGTGTGTGTGTGTGTGTGTGTGTGTGTGTGTGTGTGTGTGTGTGTGTGTGTGTGTGTGTGTGTGTGTGTGTGTGTGTGTCTGTGTGTGTG
>NC_087161.1:17961022-17966022 GCF_035594125.1 Scylla paramamosain
CTCTAGCTAAAACAGCTTCTATGAAGTTAGGTGTTCTGAGACGTCTCCGCCAGTTTTTCTTATCCCCAGTTGCTAACTCTGTATAAGGGCCTTATCCGTCCATGTATGGGGTATGCTTCACATGTCTGTGGGAGGGGGTGGGTTCCACTCATGCCGCTCTTTTAGACAGGCTGGAATCTCATCACCTCCAGTCCTCTAACTGACTTACTTCAGCCTCTTTCTCATCGCCGCAGTGTTGCATCTCTTGCTATCTTCTACCGCTATTTTCATGTTAACTGCTCTTCTGATCTTGCTAACTGCATGCCTCCCCTCCTCCCGCGGCCTCGCTGCACGAGACTTCCTTCTTTCTCTCACCCATATTCTTTCCAGCTCTCTAATGCAGGAGTTAACCAGTATTCTTAATCATTCATCCCTCTCTCTGATAAGCTATGGAACTCCTTGTCTGCTTCTGCATTTACAACTTCCTATGACTTAAACTCCTTCAAGAGGGAGGTTTCAAGACACTTATCTCTCAATTTTTGACTACCGCTTCGAACCCTATTCGGTGTCCGGCATCTGTTTTTTTTTTTTTTCTTTTTTTGGATTTTTGTTGCTCTTGGCCTGTGTCCCTGCTACATAAAAAAAAAAAAGGACGACGATGACGAGGAGGAGGAGGAGGAGGAGGAGGAGGAGAAGGAGGAGGAGGAGGAGGAGGAGGAGGAGGAGGAGGAGAATGTAGTGTGGCGTGCGTACTCTGGCTTGCTGCGTGGCGTGGCATGTGGTGTGGCGTGCGGAATGCGGCGCGGATGGCGTGGTGACTGGTAACCATTAGAGTGTGTGTACCCCGAGTGTACCTCATTACCGCAGGGTACGCGGCGAGTATCACTCATTATGCAACACCAAAAATGCCAATACTAAGCGAGTAAGTACAGTTTTCTCTCTGAAAATCTCTTTTTCTGTCTTTCTTTCGTTTCTTGCAGCCAGTACTAGATGGAAACAGTCTCTCTCTCTCTCTCTCTCTCTCTCTCTCTCTCTCTCTCTCTCTCTCTCTCTCTCTCTCTCTCTCTCTCTCTCTCTCTCTCTCTCTCTCTCTCTCTCTCTCTCTCTCTCTCTCTCTCTCTCTCTCTCTCTCTCTCTCTCTCTCTCTCTCTCTCTCTCTCTCTCACTCTTTCTTCTTCGTTGGGCTCCTCCGATCACAATCTCATATCTGTACCTTGTCCTATCGCTCCAGTCCCTCCTCAGGATCCCCCTAAGCGAAGGTGCTTCTGGCGTTTTGCCTTTGCTAGTTGGGGGGACCTGAGGAGGTATTTTGCTGATTTTTCTTGGAATGACTACTGCTTCCGTGTCAGAGACCCGTTTTTGTGTGCTGAGCGCATTACAGAGGTGATAGTGTCTGGCATGGAGGCGTACATTCCTCACTCTTTTTCTCGACCTAAACCTTCCAAACCTCGGTTTAACACAGCTTGTTCTCGTGCTATACATGATAGAGAGGTGTCCCACAAAAGGTACTTAAGCCTTCCATCACCAGAATCTCATGCACTTTATATTTCTGCCTGGAACCATCCAATTAGCCAAAAACTCCTTCATTAACAGAAAGTGTCAAAACCTTTCAAGATCTAACTCCCCTCGTGACTTAGTAGATTAATTAGGTCAGAATCGGATGCCATCGCCTTGCAGGCAGACTTAGATAGAATGAATGAATGGACGGATAGATGGCAAATGCAATTTAATATCAATAAATGCAAAGTGCTTAGCGTAGGTAGAGGAAACCCACACAATAGGTACACATTAGACAACCAAACTCTGGTAGGTACAGGGTACGAGAAAGATTTAGGAGTTATAGTTAGCTCTGAACTCCGTCTAGGGAAACAATACATAGAAGCCAGAAACAAGGCAAATAGGGTACTAGGATTCATTTTTAGGAGTGTTAAAAGTAGAAGGCCGGGAGTAATATTAAAGTTATACTTGGCGCTGGTCAGACCTCATCTAGACTACGCGGTGCAGTTCTGGTCCCCACATTACAGGAAAGATATAGGTCTATTAGAATCAGTACAGAGGAGAATGACTAAAAGGATACAGGGGATGAGGAGTATCCCTTACGAGGCGAGGTTGAAGCTGTTAAATTTACATTCTTTAGAGAGACGTAGGTTAAGAGGGGACCTGATAGAAGTCTTTAAGTGGTATAAGGGTTATAACAAGGGAGATGTAAGCAAAATTCTTAGGATCAGCAACCAGGGTAGAACAAGAAATAACGGGTTCAAGCTTGAAAAATTTAGGTTTAGGAAGGAGATAGGAGAAAAATTGGTTCTCAAATCGAGTGGTAGATGAGTGGAACGGACTATAAGTATCATGTAGTAACTATCATGTAGTTAGTGCTAGGACACTAGAGAGCTTTAAGAGAAGATTAGACAAGTTTATGGATGGGGATAGCAGATGGAAATAGGTAGGTGTGTTTCATACAGGGACTGCCACGTGTAAGCCTGGTCGCTTCTTGCAGCTTCCCTTATTTCTTATGTTCTTATGTTCTGGCATCTAGCCAAAAATATCTCCAATAACTTTGCGTCTTCTTCTTTCCCTCATTTATTTCAACCAGATGGCACCACTGCTATCACATCTATTTCTAAAGCTGAATTCTTCGCTCAAACCTTTGCTAAAACTCTACCTTGGATGATTCTGGGCTTGTTCCTCCCTCTCCTCCATCCTCTGACTACTTCATGCTACCTATTAAAATTCTTCGCAATGATGTTTTCCATGCCCTCGCTGGCCTAAACCCTCGGAAGGCTTATGGACCTGATGGGGTCCCTCCTATTGTTCTCCGAAACTGCACAAACTTGGTATTGTTCAATGCCTCAAAAACTCAATTCCTTCATTTATCAACTCGACACAACCTTCCAGACAACTATCCCCTCTTCTTCAATGACACTCAACTGTCCCCCTCTTCTACACTGAGCATCCTCGGTCTGTCCTTTACTTATAATCTGAACTGGAAACTTCACATCTCATTTCTAGCTAAAACAGCTTCTATGAAGTTAGGTTTTTCGTCTCATCAACTCCTCTCCTCTAACTGACTGTCTTCAGCCTCTCTCTCATCGCCGCAATGTTGCATCTCTATCTGTCTTCTACCGCTATTTTCATGCTAACTGCTCTTCTGATCTTGCTAACTGCATGCCTCCCCTCCTCCCGCGGCCTCGCTGCACAAGACTTTCTTCTTTCTCTCACCCCTATTCTGTCCACCTCTCTAACGCAAGAGTTAACCAGTATTCTCAATCATTCATTCCTTTCTCTGGTAAACTCTGGAACTCCCTGCCTGCTTCTGTATTTTCACCTTCCTATGACTTGAATTCCTTCAAGACGGAGGTTTCAAGACACTTATCTTTCAATTTTTTACTACCGCTTTGGACCCTTTTATGGGACTGGCATTTCAGTGGGCATTTTTTTTTATAAGATTTTTGTTGCCCTTGGCCAGTGTCCCTCCTACATAAAAAAGAAAAAAAAATAATAATAATGATAATAATATATATATATATATATATATATATATATATATATATATATATATATATATATATATATATATATATATATATATATATATATATATATATATATATATATATATATATATATATATATATATATATATATATATGTATATATATACTTTTATCTTTTATTAGTTTTATTTAAGTCAGCGGTTCTGTCATTTTCGTGAGCGCCCATATTTGGAACTTTTTAATCCTTCGGAACTAACAACAAAGGAAATGTACTGTGATTTATAAACATTATTTTGAAAGTGAATTAAACGTATTCTCCATTTTCTTATCATAACTCAGCAAATGGATAAAGGACAAATAACTATTTACACAAAATCACCGACTGACTGTTCGGCTGGTTTAGTGGTTGTGAGCCCAGACACTAACCAGTCCAGCACACGCGTTTGATACACGAGTGGTTCCTGTCTGATACACCACTGGATGGAATTCAAGCGGAAGGAGCATGTGAAGAGAGGGTGAACCAACATCACGTAAGTAATTTTTTTACTGAAATGTCAAGAAATGAACATATAAGGAAATGCTCTGAAATATATATCATAACATTTGACTCGGGGGAAAAAAAAAGTTGATGGTTGTTTTTCCAGCACACACACACACACACACACACACACACACACACACACACACACACACACACACACACACACACAACAGGAGTGGTATCACAGGTAAGGAAGCGGTTTTGCGGCTCATCAGAATTTATTTCACGTACAAGCTTTGGGTCGATTCACAGTTTGAGAAACGCTGATTTGAATAGTTGTATCTCGTTTGATAGCTCATACTATCGCCGAGAGCTTTGAAAGATTGTGCTGTCATAAAAATCATAAACACGGACAAGAAAGGGAAAATAAAAAGATAAAAGAGGAGAGGAAAATCCGTTACCACCACCACCGCCGCCGCCGCTGCCACACCAAAGCATGCAGTATGTATATTAATTATATCTCCTCACTCTTTGCAAATTGATGACCACTGACTCATATTGATGACCACTGACTCATCTCCGTATTGGTCGGCACTTCCGTCTCACAGCACATAAGAACTATTTTTTAAAGATCACAGCGATGATCAACCGGGTTCTCATGAGTATCTTCTTAGTCGTAGAAAATCGATATCAGAGTACCAGTAGCATCATAAGAAAACATCCTGAAAACTGCCTTAACATCTACTACAGTCTGTTAAAAGTAGTCGAGATAAGGCACTGAAGTTTTAAGAATACTGTCCATTCAAATATAGGCATCAGTTATCCAAATGACTGAAAGTATTAATCAGGAACTGCACCCACTATTCCTTGCCTTGTGTGACTGCCATAAGTAAAAGACTCCCAAGAAGGCTAGTTCCGTGTTGCTTACTTAATTATGCCGCACAGTGAAGGGAAAAAACACGCGATTAACTTATTATACGTATGGGCACTTTCCGGTCAGCATCCGCCTGTGTGGGTGTATGCGCAGGTACGGACATGTGTCTAGG
>NC_087161.1:17968522-17971022 GCF_035594125.1 Scylla paramamosain
TTCGTTGTTAGACTGGTTAGTTAGTTGCTTGTGTGTGTGTGTGTGTGTGTGTGTGTGTGTGTGTGTGTGTGTGTGTGTGTGTGTGTGTGTGTGTGTGTGTGTGTGTGTGTGTGTGAGAATGGAATTTGTGTGTGTGTTTTGGAGAATGGAATTGTGTGTGTGTGTGTGTGTGTGTGTGTGTGTGTGTGTGTGTGTGTGTGTGTGTGTGTGTGTGTGTGTGTAGTGATTGCCAGTCCTCATACCTGGACTTTTAGACACACCTGTCCTTGAGGGTGTGGTCCAATCAGCACAGGTGAGGGCGAGGCGCATACCAGTGTGTGTGTGTGTGTGTGTGTGTGTGTGTGTGTGTGTGTGTGTGTGTGTGTGTGTGTGTGTGTGTGTGTGTGTGTGTGTGTGTGTGTGTGTGTGTGTGTGTGTGTGTGTGTGTGTGTGTGTAGGCTGCTGACAGAAGAAGGATGATGAGGAGGAGAAGGAGACAGAGGAAGAGGGAGAAGTAAAAATCAAGGCGTGAAGTCAAGTATCGTTATCATTATTTAATTTTCTCCAACACCTGCTGATCATCCAACGCATTCTGACTGACATTCGTGCATCTCAAATCACCACCACTGGAATGAGCTCCGGTTTTATGATATCCGTGTCTTCATACTTAGTATTCCTCCTTCCTCTTGCCATTTAATTATTTTTACGGGCCACGTTGTCCTATTTTGGCCGATGACGTGCGAGGCTTGGGTCAGCGGTGAATGCAA
The DNA here is from genome assembly GCF_035594125.1 of Scylla paramamosain. Classification (NCBI taxonomy): domain Eukaryota; kingdom Metazoa; phylum Arthropoda; class Malacostraca; order Decapoda; family Portunidae; genus Scylla; species Scylla paramamosain. Next base: position 17,969,269 of record NC_087161.1, read on the forward strand.
ACGCTGCTTTCAGGCTAATAGGGTGACGCAGCGCCTCCCACTTGTGTTACCTGACGCCCCCATTGAGTCCAAAGCCTTTATAAATGGTTTTGATATTATGTGTCACGGGGAAGGGAATTCGCTCGTCTCTTATCAATTTATTGGACGACTGGATTGCTTCTAATGGATTCCTTCATAGAGTGTTTCGATATCGTGTTCGCAGTTGTATCGTGTTTTATTAATTTTTAGAGTTACTGTTGATATATGTTTGTGTTTTTATCACAAGTGGATGCAGGATTTGTTATTTGATCTATTTAGTAATTTATCAAGTTGTTATTTAATTTGGTAATTATTATGATATTGCAGTAGTAAAAGAAAAAAAAATAACATTTTGTCTTTTTTTTTTGTATTTTCTTTTCTACATAATCACGAATGCAGTCAGGACTTTCTCGTTTATCTGTTCAGTTATTAAGCTAGCTGCAGCATTATTCAAGGAATTTCTTGTACGTTGTTAGTTCTGTATTTTTTAGTGTGGTTAAGAAATGTAATTATTGGGAAAGATAAACATTCTTCTTAAATTATTTTTGTGGCTTACATAGTAATTTTTTTCTTTCCCTCTCTCTCCCTCTCTCCCTCTCTCCCTCTCAGGAATCCGGAACACAGAGACGGTTGAGGTTTTCATTTCCCCGAAATTTATGTTTTTTTTTTCTTTTTTTTTGGTGTGTGTATGTGTGTGTGAGTTTATATTAGATTTTCATATTTAAATCTTTTCTGTTGTGTTGTAGGGGATATAGATAGATATTTAGAGAGAGAGAGAGAGAGAGAGAGAGAGAGAGAGAGAGAGAGAGAGAGAGAGAGAGAGAGAGAGAGAGAGAGAGAGTTTTGGAAATTCTTTATCTCTATTATTTACTTGGTTTTTCCTTTTCTTTTCCGCCCCCATGCCATCTATTTAACTACTTTCCTTTCTTTCTGTTTTCTTTCGTTCTTTCTTTCTACACTTTTCTTCTTTCTTCAGTTTTCTTCCTTCCTTCCTTCTGTTCTTTTTATGTTCCTTCCTTCATCCTTTCCCTCCTTTCCTTCCTTTTCTTCCTTCCTTCCTCCCTCCCGCTCTCTTTTCCTGCCTTCCTTCCTGCTTTCCTTTCTTCCTCCTTCCTTCCCTTCCTTCCTCCTTCCCTTCTTTTCCTTCCTCCCTCCTTCCCTTCCTTCCTCCTTCCTTCCCTTCCTTCCTCCCTCCCTCCCCTTCCTTCCTCCCTGCACTTCATTGCTTCCTTCTTTCCTTATTTCCTTCCTGATTACCTTTTCTATCCTTCTTCCTAACTTTCTTTTATTCTTTTACTCTCCTTCCACCTCTAACTTTCTCCCATTCATATTACCCTCTCTCCACCTTCCCTTTATTTGCCTATCTAGCATCCATTAACTTCCTTCCTTTCTTCCTTCTCTCCTTCTTTCCTCCCTTCCTTCCTTCTTTTCCTGTCCATCTATTATTGCATAGCTACTCCTTTTCTCCTTTTCTTTACCCCTTCTTCCTTCCCTTCTATCCATACCGATTTTACCAACCTTCACCTATATTTCTTACCCATCCCATCCCTTCCTTCCTCGCTCTTCGTCTCTCCCATCCATCATATGAGTCACATCGGGGCGCGGGCCAAGGTAGGTACGAGTTACGCCTCTCAATATGGACCTTTATTGTTGGTTTATCCGTGGAGTCTTCGGTGAATGATCAGGTGACGTCATCATTTCGTCATCTTTGCGTCGCGTGGATGTTCAAGTGGGTG
>NC_087161.1:17981022-17983522 GCF_035594125.1 Scylla paramamosain
CTCACTCACTCACTCACACACACACACACACACACACAAAGGAGTTGAAAGTCCACATGTATATAAACATTCACCTACAATTTATCTATTTATGGTTCGATGTGTGTGTGTGTGTGTGTGTGTGTGTGTGTGTGTGTGTGTGTGTGTGTGTGTGTGTTTGCACGGAAGCAGACAGTGGTCATTCCCTTAATCATTAATTGTTTGTTAATTTTTACTTCTCTTAGTTTTGGAAGACAATTTATTCGATATATTCAGTAATAATCCTTTTTTGTCTCTCTCCTTCCGCCAGCGTTCGTTGTTTTTATCGCGCCACACAGGGAGGGAGTTAAGGAGGTAAAAGTGCCACAATGGAAGTTAATTGCGGTGTGCTAGACGAGAAAGAAAGTCTGTTACCAGTCCTATTGTGGCCATAAAGGGATTAATGTATTCTGTACTGCACGTGAACTGAATGCTTTATCAGGCATACTTTTTATCTATTTATTTCATCTAGCAAGCCTTCATAGAAATTGACAGAAAGAAAGCTACTACTACTACTACTACTACTACTACTACTACTACTACTACTACGCGCCATTCTCTCCACCCACGTTCCCTCATCATGCCAGAATCCGCAGAAAACGGCGCCGCTGCGTCAGAATGTACGAAGAAAACGAGAATTGGATCACCACCAGCCTCCCACGCTCCACCCCCGACTTGAGCTGGTCGAGGTTGGGGGAGGAAGGAACAGCAGCAGGAGCAGGAGGATGAGAAGAAGGAGAAAATGGTTAGAGGACGAGGATGAGAAGAAACAGAGGAAGGGGAAAGGAAGAAAGGAACAAGTAAAGTGAAGCACAGAGCAATTGGTCCATACATCCACCCTCACCTGCGCGCTCTCAGAAATCCGCTAACGTTTTCGCTCACTTTCGCCTACATGCCAGTTATTTTCGTCCGCGTGGCTTGTCTTTTCCTTCACTTGTGCTTCATACCACCCGTTTTCTTTGCGTTCTCCCACTCCCACTAGCTCCACGGAGTTAATATCATGCAATGTGTGTTGGAGGCAAATTTTCTCAAGTTAGTGCTGGTGTGGGGAGTGTTTGGATGTGTGGAGGAGGTGAGCGATGGCCGTGCGACCCCCTCCACTACCTCCCCACCAGCAGCACGCTAGGAATGCTCTACTTTCCAGCACCGCGTTCGAAACCTCACCACTTGCACCGCCAACACGCCTCGCTTTGGCCAGCCTCGCACGCCTGTCTCTGAATCGGCGGTAAAAATGGCATTAAGATGTGAAGCGGTGGTTAGGGAACGTGTACATGTGGTCTAAATTGGGACCGGAATGATACTAGTGCGAGAAGGGCGTGGTCGAGGCAACAGGAACCTAAGTTTTAGGTGTGGATTCGCTGTGTTCGGAACCGTCTCACTTTCCCTCTCTAAACTACTATTCCACCGTTTCTCCTGCGATACACAGAGAGTTCCACCCCTGCTCCACTTGTTACCCTCCACCCCTCCCTTCCTCTCTCGCTCCATCCCTCCCTCCTTCCCGCCTTACCTACTTCCCTCTCCCTCTCTCTTTCTCTCCTCCTTCCCACTTCCCTCTGCATGAGTCGTGAGTACCGAGACTTACTGTTGTGTATGAGAGAGAGAGAGAGAGAGAGAGAGAGAGAGAGAGAGAGAGAGAGAGAGAGAGAGAGAGAGAGAGAGAGAGAGAGAGAGATTAGGGTGATGGAAATAGGAGTGTAGGAGGGAGGAAATGTAAGCGTGAGAGGGAGAGCGGGGGGAGAGCTGTGTGGGAGGAGGGGAGAGGAAAGGGGGCGTGAGTCGTGCCCCGTCATTCTCTCGGAACAACACGAGTCATGGATGAGTCATTGTTAAGAAGGTGAGTCGTGTGGGTGTGTGTGTGTGTGTGTGTGTGTGTGTGTGTGTGTGTGTGTGTGTGTGTGTGTGTACCTGGTTGTTTTTCTGTTTACCTGTCTATCTGTCTGTTTGTTTGCCTGCCTGCCTGTCTACGTGTGTCTGTCTGTCTGTTCTGTTTACCTTTTCCCCCTACTCCCCATTCTCTCTCTCTCTCTCTCTCTCTCTCTCTCTCTCTCTCTCTCTCTCTCTCTCTCTCTCTCTCTCTCTCTCTCTCTCTCTCTCTCTCTCTCTCTCTCTCTCTCTCTTTCGTGTATCACCAGCAGACGTACATCATCGCTCCTCCTCACTCCAGCAGCCGCCTCCACTACAGCATTACGCACTGCCTGCCTCAACGATCAAGCTGGAGGGCGACGCAAAGCTACAGTAACCCCCCACAATGATCAGTCTATTGGCGGCTCCTCGATCATTCCCCTGTGTGTTCGTCTGAGTGGAGGAAGATACGAAATTAAGTTTTTGTACCTGTGTAAGAGAGAGAGAGAGAGAGAGAGAGAGAGAGAGAGAGAGAGAGAGAGAGAGAGAGAGAGAGAGAGAGAGAGAGAGAGAGAGAGAGAGAGAGAGAGAGAGAGAGAGAGAGAGAGAGAGAGAGAGAGAGAGAGAGAGAGAGAGAGAG
>NC_087161.1:17988522-17996022 GCF_035594125.1 Scylla paramamosain
AGAACAACGGTTCTTAACATTTTTCAATGTATGCACCCCTTTCAGATCAGCAGTCACTTCTCGCACCCCCTGAATTGCTGAAATAAAAAAATAAAAGCTAAAATACAAAGTTGATATGCTGTTTATCAATAACAAAACCACTTTTTTCTTTTTAATTTTCATTCACAATGCTTACAGAACACTACTGTAGCAAAAAGGATTATTATTATTATTATTATTTTTTGCAAAAAAAAATATCGCTTATATAAAACTATATTTTGCATTAATTATCCATCCTCGCACTCCTTAGGAACTGGCCTCGCACCCCTAGCGGTGGTTAAGAACCAGTTGTGAAGTGATAGATGTTTAAGAATCTTCCTGTTCAGGATAGATTAAAAAACTTTAGATAGGCAGGAAAGTAAAGTAATATGACGGTAGTTTGAGGGATTAGAACGGTCGCGTTTTTTAGGAACAGGTTGAATGTAGGCAAACTTCCAGCAAGAAGGAAAGGTAGATGTTGACAGTTGAAAGAGTTTGACTAGGCAAGGTGCAAGCACGGGGGCGCAGTTTCGGAGAACAATAGGAGGAACCCCTTCAAGCCCATGAGCCTTTCGAGGGTTTAGGCCATCAAGGGCATGGAAAATATCACTACGAAAGATCTTAAAGGGTAGTATGAAGTAGTCAGAGGGTGCTGGAGAGAGAAGAACAAGCCCTGAGTCATCCAGGTAGAGTTTTTAGGAAAGGGCTGAGCGAAGACTTCAGCTTTAGAAATAGATGAGATGGCAGTGGTGCCGTAAGATTGAAACAAACGAGGGCAAGATGAAGAAGCGAAGTTATTGGAGGTGTTTTTGGTTAGGTGTCAGAAATACACGAGGGGAATTCAATCTTGAAAGATTTTGACACCTTCTATTAATGAAGAAGTTTTTGGCTAGTTGGAGAACAGACTTGGCATGATTCCGGGCAGAAATATAAAGCGCATGAGAATCTCGTTATGGAAGGCTTAAGTACTTTTTCTGGGCCACCTCTCTATCATGTACAGCACGAGAACAGGCTGTGTTAAAGCAAGGTTTGGAAGGTTTAGGTAGAGAGGAAGAGGGAGGAATCTACGCCTCCATGTCAGACACTATCACCTCTGTTATGCGCTCAGCACACAGAGACGGGTCTCTGACACGGAAGCAATAGTCATTCCAAGGAAAATCAGCAAAATAGCTTCTCAGGTCCTCTCAATTAGCAGAGGCAAAACGCCAAAAGTCTCTGACCTTTGTACAAAGATCACTGTGAGCTATTGTTTATTGTCTAAGTAAATGGTTTATACATATCATCAACAATAATCAACCTGGTATTTACACGAATCCTTATCTCACACCTGTGGCACCTCCCCTCCTTGCCTCATCACCTCGCAGTTTAATTTCTGATTCTCTCGGCTCTTTTTATACATATATCTTTTTTTTCTTTTTGCTACACGTGCACAAAATATTTTCCTGCACGTGGAACATTTGGCACTGAGAATGTGTTATATTTCTTCTCTCAGCTTCTTTTATACATGGATTACTGGCAAATGTGTAGCAGATATCTTCTTGCACGTGGACTAGTTTGTAACTTATGCTTTAACTTATGCTCTGAAACAGTTTGAATTTTCCCTAGCTAATCTTCGTCCCAGTACAGTCACGGTCACAGTTCGAGTAACTTGCCACCCTCACTCTTTCCTGCTGTGTTGTCTCTCAGTGCGCAGTCCCTTGGTGTGGCGAGAACCTATCAGTTGTCAGGCTTGGTAAGGAGATTGTCAGCGGATCAGAGGACGTCGGGTTGAGAGAAAACGATATACGGATGCAGAAGATTACTCCGCTTGTGACTATGAGTGTGCCTGTACTAAGAAGCCTGGCTACGCCTCACTTGGCCTCTTGCGTGGAGCTCCGAGTAATCAGTCGGTCAGTCAGTCAGGCGATCCAGATTCGTCAGTATTCTCAAGGTTTTCCTAGCTTTGATAGACACACCTGAGCCTGAGTCACTCCCTAGGCATACTGTACACTCTCACCAGGTGTGCTTGTGTGTCTGTGTCATGTCAATCAGCTTAAGGGTCTTTCCTGGTCTCTCTCTCTCTCTCTCTCTCTCTCTCTCTCTCTCTCTCTCTCTCTCTCTCTCTCTCTCTCTCTCTCTCTCTCTCTCTCTCTCTCTCTCTCTCGTTCACAGAAGACTACGATATAATAGGCGTAACAGAGTCATGGTTAAATGTAGAAGTCAGGGACTATATAGCAGAATATAAAATTCCCGGTTACATGACATTTGAAAAAAAGTCGTGTAAACAAAAATGGAGGCGGCATTTTATTCTACATCAAAGCCAGCCTCAACCTAGTTCTTTTATCAAAATCTCGCATTGCAAACGTAGATATTCTATTTATATTATTAAAGAATAATTACAGGACCAAACTAGCATTATCTCTTATGTACAGACCGCTAGCCCAGCCAGTCCAAACTGACAGCGAAATTTTCTACCAAATTAGCGAGATAAGTGACACGCACGACGCCGTAATCCTTGGAGATTTTAACTTACCAGTGATTAAGTGGGGCGAATCACCCACCTCACAACATGGACACGAAGAAAGTTCACTTATATAATTTGTGCAAAACCCGACACGTGATAACCCCGTTCTTGACCTCGTGCTTGCTACGAATGATGAATTAATACAAAATGCCAATGTCGGCGAGGAGTTTAGTAACAGTGACCACCGCGCGATCACCTTCAATATAAACTTCATGGCTAACGAGTCAAATATAAGCAGAAAAAAGTCTCTGACTACAGAAAAGCAAATTTCTGTAAACTCAAATCAGTGCTTAACCAAATCGACTGGAGTCACCTACTTACCACCACAGATATTAATGCTCACTGGAAATTTTCATGGATAGATACTTAAAAGCAGTGCAAGAATGCGTACCCATGAAAAATCCTCGTCCCACTAAAAACATTAAGCCTAAGTGGTGGAACACACAAATAGCTAAATGCTTGCACACCAAGAAGGATGCACATAAAAGATTGAAATCCTTCAGTAACAACGAAAAACACACTAAATTCGTTGAGCTAAGAGGTTAATCAAACACAACAAAAGGTCCACCGAGTTACATGTTGCGAACCAGAGTAAAACGAACCCGAAGGAATTTTATGGGTTTATCAGGCAAAAGAGAGTCATTATTTCAACTATTACACCCATTATTGACGTAAATTGAGATTACACTAACGACGAGGAGGAAATTAGTAACATTTTAAAAACTTTCTTTGCATCAGTATTTACAGCAGAAGACCTCAGCGACATCCCTACGGCGCCAGCAGTCCAAATTAATAACAACGACGTCCTAAGCAGCATCAATATAACAGAAAGTGACGTGTCAAAATGCACCGATAAACTTAGCAAGTCACCCGGGTCTGACACGATCTCACCCCGCATCTTAAAAGAAGCGAAATCAGAATTAGTTAAACCATTAACCCTATTGTTCAACAAATCCTTCCAGTCCGATACAATACCTGATGAATGGAAGCTTGCTAACGTAACTCCGATGTAAAAAAAAAAAAGGCAGTAAATCTTTACCATATAATTATCGGCCAATTAGCTTAACCTCAGTCTTATGCAAAATGCTTGAAACACTAATAAGAGATAAACTCGTTAATCACTTTGAGGAAAACAACTTACTTAAAAATACTCATCACGGCTTCCGCAACAAATGCTCTTGTTTGACGAACCTCTTAGATTTCTTCTATGATATTCTGAACCAGTATGACAAGAGTAAAGCGGTAAATATAATATATCTTGATTTTCAAAAGGCCTTCGACAAAGTCCCACACAAACGTTTACTGATTAAACTAAAATCACACGGTATCCAAGGCGACTTGTTGAAAACTGGCTAAACAACCATAAACAAAGAGTGGTAATAAGTGGAAAAGCATCCAAGTGGACTAACGTAACCAGCGGGATACCACAGGGATCAGTCTTAGGACCTGTTCTCTTCCTTGTTTATATTAACGACATAGATGAGGGTGTTACCGGTATAATATCGAAGTTTGCTGATGACACCAAAATTGCGAATTCCGTAGTCTCTAATGAACAAGTAATAAAAATGCAGAAAAATCTAAATAAATTGACGGAGTGGGTGCAAACCTGGCAAATGAGTTTTGATGCAGATAAGTGCAAAGTGTAGATATAGGGTGTAGAAACGAGAAAGCAAAGTATATTTTAAATGGTACCCAACATAAAAGTGTTGACTTCTAAAAGGAGTGACAATATCAAGTAGCTTAAAACCTAGCCAACAATGTTCAGAAGTCGTAAAGAAACCGAATAAAGTAATTGTCTTAATCGGCAGATCTTTTGAATATAAATCTAAGGATACAATCCTTACTTTGTATAACTCTTTAGTCCGTCCCCTTTTGGAATATTGCGTTCAAGCATGGTGCCCCTACTACCAGAAAGACATTGACAAATTAGAAAAGGTTCAGCGTAGAGTAACAAAAATGATACCAAGCCTAAGAAAGAAATCATACGAAGAACGTCTTAAAGAATAAAATTTTTTCCCATTAACACAAGAAGACTAAGAAGCGACTCGATACAAATGTTTAAAATCATCAAAGGCACTGATAACATGGACTGCTTTAAATATTTCACGATAGACTCTTCAAATTACACGCGAGAAAACGGTTGCAAAATTGTTGGGAAATCCTTCAACTCTCACGAATCAAGAAAAAAAAAAAAAATTCCATCGAGTAGTTAATCTATGGAATGGGCTTCCTCAAGACATAATGGACTGCAACACCGTTGATATTCTCAAACGCCGTCTTGATAAATATCTTGCCTGCAATCCGCGGCTAACAGCGTTTGCTTGTTAGTGATTAACTTCCTTGCCCTCAGGAAATGGGGACACTTCATTTCATTTATTTTCTTTCTTTCCTATAAAATTTTCTTCGGGTTTTTGGCTTCTCTAACCCCGTAAGGTATTTCTTTCCGACCTGTTTTCCTGTACGGCTTATGCCAGAGGGAGTGGAGGGTGGGGAGAGAGCCTTCTGCTTTCCTGTTCTTTTCTTCTACTATCACCTTAGTAATCCTAGGTCAGGTCACCTCGTGAGGACCACAAGGTCTGTTGTGGCCTGTTTTTCTCTGTAACTCTCTCTCTCTCTCTCTCTCTCTCTCTCTCTCTCTCTCTCTCTCTCTCTCTCTCTCTCTCTCTCTCTCTCTCTCTCTCTCTCTCTCTCTCTCTCTCTCTCTCTCTCTCTCTCTCTCTCTCTCTCTCTCTCTCTCTCTCTCTCTCTCTCTCTCTCTCTCTCTCTCTCTCTCTCTCTCTCTCTCTCTCTCTCTCTCTCTCTCTCTCTCTCTCTCTCTCTCTCTCTCTCTCTCTCTCTCTCTCTCTCTCTCTCTCTCTCTCTCTCTCTCTCTCTCTCTCTCTCTCTCTCTCTCTCTCTCTCTCTCTCTCTCTCTCTCTCTCTCTCTCTCTCTCTCTCTCTCTCTCTCTCTCTCTCTCTCTCTCTCTCTCTCTCTCTCTCTCTCTCTCTCTCTCTCTCTCTCTCTTAACTCTTTCCTTTCTAATACGGCCGGAAGTGGTCAGTGCGAGATCAAAGAGATAAGAGATGGCACTGGAGGCAATCTTTCTGTGGGGGAGAGAGGGGGAGAGGATTGGGATTGAGAACGGAGAGTTAGGGCTTCAACGCACCGGGGAGCAACATTCATCTCATTGGTAAATGGAAGGTACGGATTCCCTCTTTCTTGTCTCCACCCCTCCCTTCCCCTCACACCCATTCCACAACCTTCTCCATCGTTCTCCAGTTTAACCTTTGTAGTTGTAATGAGTTGTAATAATTGTCCAATACTTAATTTATTTTTTTGCTCTGCAACCTTTTTTTTCGTTCTCTTTTAGCAATTCTATTAGTGTATGTTGATAAATGTGTGTGTGTGTGTGTGTGTGTGTGTGTGTGTGTGTGTGTGTGTGTGTGTGTGTGTGTCAATAGTGGCAGTGATGATGGTGAAGGTGGTTGTGATAGTAGTAGTAGTAGTTATTGTTGTTGTAATCCCAGTAGTAGTAGTATAAACAACTGAAACCTTGGAAAAGTAATTAGTAAAGTCAGAATGTACGTGCATATTTAATCTCTCTCTCTCTCTCTCTCTCTCTCTCTCTCTCTCTCTCTCTCTCTCTCTCTCTCTCTCTCTCTCTCTCTCTCTCTCTCTCTCTCTCTCTCTCTCTCTCTCTCTCTCGTAATACGATTATTTTATTATTTTATTATTCTCAATATTAATCTTTCAACTCTCACTTCAGCCAGACACAAAGAAAGTGGTGAGCACACACACACACACACACACACACACACACACACACACACACACACACACACACACACACACACACACACACACACACACTGCTGTTGTAATATTTAGTTAGTATTTTGCAGCTCAGTGTATTTGCAAGATTGTGATGACCAGTTCATGCATAATTCGTGTATAGTTTAGGTTATTTGTGTACAGCTTCGTCCCGCCCCTCCATCACCGCTCTGCGTGCCTCCTCCTTGCGTGACTCACTGCTGGGAAAGTAAAGCGGAAAAAGATATGTGAATATGTAAATATTCACATATTCACAATATAGTTATTATTATTATTATTATTATTATTATTATTATTATTATTATTATTATTATTATTATTATTATTATTATTATCATCATCATTATCATTATTTATAAACTCCGTTAAAATACCATTTTTTATATGAATCTTGAATTTAGTATATGTACATTTGTAACTTTATCTCGTTTATTTCTATGTAGTTTAATTCCACTCTAGTTACAGCACTTAGGTACGTGTATATTGCAACTATTACTTGTGTTTTCATGGGAGAGTTATTTTGTTATCGGATGTCTGTATGTGTGTGTGTGTGTGTGTGTGTGTGTGTGTGTGTGTGTGTGTGTGTGTGTGTGTGTGTTTGTGTTGTGTGTTTAGCTGTTTGATTATTAGTTAAGTTTATAGTTACCATAATTTTTCTTTCTGTTCACGCAGTGTTGTTTAGGTTCAGTGTTCAAGGTTCTCTGTTTTTGCTCTACCTACCTCTTTTCGAAATTTTTTTTGGGATTCTCCGTCTTTCATTTTTCTCTCATTACTTTTTATTTTCTTTTTAATCACTCATCTACGTAACTTCAATGTTTTCTGCCTTTTCTTTTTATGTCACGTTGTTTTGTTTTGATTGACACTCATCCAAGCTCATTCTTAACACTAGTCACCTTCCTTTCTTGTCTTCTCATTTTCCTCTATTTTCACATATATTATTGACTTTTGCTCCTTTAGTTTAGGTTCACGAACTATTTTCTCCGTCAAACTCTTTTTTTTTTTTAGAGTTCTTTTCACTCCTGTCTGAGCTTTCTCCACTCGAGTATGAATGCGACTAGTAATGCAGAGTGCGGTGTGTGTTCATTCATACATATTCTTTCATGCATACACACATGCATACATACATATCAGTGGATGCATGTGTGTCTGCATCTATTCATAGAACTTT
>NC_087161.1:18003522-18008522 GCF_035594125.1 Scylla paramamosain
TTGAAAAATGAAATAAAGGGGATAAGAAGGAGGAGGAAGAGGTGGTGGTGGTGGAGGAGGAGGAGGAGGAGGAGGAGGAGGAGGAGGAGGAGGAGGAGGAGGAGGAGGAGGATAAGGAGGAGGATCAGGAATAGACCTGGGAGAAGATTACAACTCAGCAGATTATTTTCTTTGTTTGCTTTCGGATTTTTTACTATTTTTTATATCTTTTTCTCTGTTTCTTTTCCTTTCTGTATCTTTTCTCTCCATCTATCCTGCCTCACCTTTCACTCTTCCCTGATTTCTATTTATACACTTGAAAAAAAAGCTTTATTTATTAATTAATTTATGTTTTTTTTTATATTTTTGCATGTTTTATTGCCTTAACATTTTTTCTTTCCTCTAGATCCTTTTTATATTTAATTTCCGTCACATATTTCTATTGTTCTTTTTCCCCTCCTATCGTTTTTTTTTTCTTTCCTTTATATCTTTCTCCCCTTCCTTCCTCCTTATCTGTGTCTGCTTCCCGTTTTCGTTCTTTCAGTATTGTTTTTTATATATTTTTTCCCTTCCATATTCTCACCTTTTTATCCATCCTTTATTATTTAAGTGTATCAGCTTTTTTTCTCTTTCCTTCTTCTCTTTCAATCATATTTTCTTCTTGTATATCACTTCGTTTCCTTCGTTATTTTTTTTTGTTCCTTCTCAAATATACGCTTTCTTCCCCCCCTCTCTCTCTCTCTCTCTCTCTCTCTCTCTCTCTCTCTCTCTCTCTCTCTCTCTCTCTCTCTCTCTCTCTCTCTCTCTCTCTCTCTCTCTCTCTCTCTCTCTGGCTCCCCGCCCCCCCGCAAAATATAACTCCATTGCTTCCTTACTTCCTTCTTTCTTTGCCTCCACCACTTCATCATTATGACCTCGCCCCAACACACATGCAGGCGGTAATGGTTAGGAATGTTCAGGTGTTCAGGGTTGTGAAAAATAAATAAGTAAAAAATATAAATGCAGTAAAGATGCCACGACCTGCCTCAAGATGCAACGCGTGACTAGGACAAGGGGAGTGAAGAGGGAGAAGGGAGGAGAAGGAGGACGAAGGAGGAGGAGGAGGAGGAGTGAAGATTAAAGAGGGAAAACTGGAGGAGAAAGTTGGACGGTGGGGTGAAATGGGAGAAGGAGGAGGAAGGAGTAGGAGAGAGAAGGGGGAGGAGGAGGAAGAAATGAGGCAGGAGGGAAAGTAAGGGATGGGAAGAAGAGAGGTAATTGTAAAAGGGGAGTGGATTATTAGTGGAAAAAAAAAGAAAAGAAAAAAAAAAAAAAAAAAAAAATATATATATATATATATATATATATATATATATATATATATATATATATATATATATATATATATATATATATATATATATATATATATATATATATATATATATATATATATATATATATATATATATATATATATATATATATATATATATATATATATATATATATATATATATATATATATATATATATATATATATATATATATATATATATATATATATATATATATATATATATATATATATATATATATATATATATATATATATATATATATATATATATATATATATATATATATATATATATATATATATATGGTTGTGTGGGTGGGAGGAATGGGCAATGAGGAGGATGAGGAAGGGGCGAAGAGAAAAATGGAGAGCTTAGGGATGAATGCGGACGGTGAGAGGAAAGGCTGAGAGGTGAGGAGGAAAGAGAAAGGTGTGAGGGGAAAGACAGGCGATAAAAGGAAGGAGGGGGAGGGTAAGGGGGAGAGGAATGGAGAAGGGATAATACTGGAGTAAGGGAAAACTCCATTGGGTGAGGGGAGAGAAGGGGGGAAGAGAGTAAGTGGTTGTATTTTTGGACTAAACAACTTGGTTCACCTTGGCACTAGTAAAGGGGAAGGATTCTCTCTCTCTCTCTCTCTCTCTCTCTCTCTCTCTCTCTCTCTCTCTCTCTCTCTCTCTCTCTCTCTCTCTCTCTCTCTCTCTCTCTCTCTCTCTCTGTATGCCTCACTCTTTTCCTCTTTTTATACTTTGCTTGTTTTCTACATTATTTTCTATATTCCTTATTCTTCCATTACTCTCTCACGTTTATATTGCTATCACGTAACGTCCTTTAACATTGTCTTTTTCTTTTTTTACTGAATCTCCTCCTCCTCCTCCTCCTCCTCCTCCTCGTCCTCCTCCTCCTCCTCCTCCTCCTCCTCCTCCTCCTCCTCCTCCTCCTCCTCCTCCTCCTCCTCCTCCTTCTCCTCCTCCTCCTCCCTTTTCCTCCTCTTCTCACTCCTACCTCCCGTGAAAGCGCCAGACAAGGTTACTGCACCGTCTCTTAATTATTACGGATGGTGTGGACTACAGCGTCTTTTCCACCATCCTCTTAAATTTCCCTTGATTTTGAATTCCACATAGTATCATTTTTTTTTTTTTTCAGCCAACTCCGGGTGGACGGATGAGTGGGTGGGGAGGAGCCCTCTACTGTACTGTGCTGTCTTATGATAGCAGGGAACAGTTACCCAAACAGTCTGATACGGACGTCCAGGTGCGTTGCTGTTTGAACTTCCATTGTATTCCTTTGTATTTCTACTCCTTCATTAAAAGCAACATTTTTTTTTTTTTTTTTTTGCTGGATCACAGGTTAAACTTTCAATATTCTTAAAAATAGTTGTGTGTGTGTATTTCTCATGTGTTTTGTTAACTCACGGTAACCTTGAGAATTAGCTGTTACCATGAGCTGTGGAGATGTTAGGTGAGGAAGTCGAAGAGGAGGAGGAGGAGGAGGAGGAGGAATACAAAGAAAAACAAACAGCAGCAGACATTTTGGTCCCTGCGTGGCTGTTCCTGTTTTGCTGTCGGACACGAGGAATCTCTCATACGCCTCATTAGATTCTTCCTTTGCGTGCAACTTCTTGTTATTTAGGGAAGGAGAGGAAGTAAAATGTGAACATGAAAAAAATAAAAAAACGCTAATTATTCGGAAGCAAACAGGTATTACTTATTTATCGAGGCAAGTTTTAAGTTTCAATTGTATCTGGGTTAACAATGTTCAAAGGCAATCCTTTCCATATGGTTGCGATTGGACTGTAGGAAAAGAGTTCGAGGTAAAAAATCTTTCGCTTACTATCTTGAAATTGGTATTTCAAGTGAAATTTCTACTGTCAGGTGTAAAGAAGTCATCGGAATTTATGTTTTTTTTTCTGTGAATTCCTTGAAAAGTTTAGTAAACCACCATAAGATCTCTTTTCTGCATTTAGCGACAAGAATAAGTTTAATTCCTTAAGCCGTTTCTCATATGGTTTGTTACATAATCATGGGATCATTTTAGTTAACTTTTTATTTTACTAGTTTTTCAATATTTATTTTACAGTAAGGCGACCAGAATTTTTCGTTGCATTCAAGTTGGTGACGAGGAGTTGTACACAGTCAAGATTATTATTATTGCTCTTTTTTTACTTGAGGTGAACGCTCTTCCTATAAAAGAAGCTATTTTATTTGCAGTTTTTATTATCTCGGTACGCTGACTGTTTTGTTCAAGGTCTGGTGAGACAATAACAGCGGGATCGTTTTTCTTGCCTATACCCTGAAGACGGATGTTATTTATTTCCTGATTTGCAAGAGGGTGATTATTACCGATGTGTGAAATATGACATTTGCGTAACTTAAATTTCATCAACCATCTTCTGGACGCTACAAGAGTATTAGAGTCTCTATATTAGATGTCACAAAGTTTTTGAGTTTGGCGTGTACACAATTTTTATATCGTCGCCGAATTTTGCTATTTTCCAAGCGATGCCTTTTAGTATGTCGTTAATATAAATCTGGAAAGGAATCGGTCCCAAAACTGGTCCCTGTGGAACGCTATTGGTTACGCTAACCCAGTCTGGTGATTTCCTTTATTACGACTCGCTGTTTACCGTCTGACAACCGGCCATCGATCCTGCAATGAACTTTTATTTTAATAATGAAGCTTTAAGGAACGTTATCGAAAGCTTTTCTGGAAGTCTAAACAATGAAATCCATTGCTTTGGTGTTGCATGTATTATATACTTAATTAAGGGAATCGAAGGAAGCCCTTAAGCCACAACCGATTACTACTAAATCCTTACTGTGAGTCTTTTTACTACCTGGTTTTCTAATAATTCTAAAGTTTTATCCCTTATTCTTGATGCCATTAATATCCCAGCTACCCAGCCCAGACTTGCAGAGCGATAGTTTTCAGGATGAGCAAGAGGAGGAGGATTACATAGGATTTCATAAGAAAACATATAGGTACAACCAATTTATGTATAACGAAAGTATTTATTGAACTGCGTTATACTAGTAAACCTTGGTAGACTAAAGGAAGGGGATGAGGAGGAGAAGGAGGAGGAGAGGAAGAAAGTGAGAATAGGAAAGGATTAGATACAAGGGAGGAAAAGAGAAGAGAAAATTATGAAAAAGAAGCAGGGGAAATGGAGATAAGGACAGAAAATGAGGAAGGAGTCATAGACACGTGGAGGAAAAAATGGATGTGATAAGACAGTGAGTAGAAGATAGAGGAGTGGAGGGGAAAGAGAGGGAAGAGAGGAAAGGAAGAGAAAAAAATAAAAATCGCGAGGAAAAGGAAGTTATGGAGCAAAACCAAGAGAAGGAGGGAGGAGCTGAAGGAGAAAGGGAAGAAGGAAGGAAGGAGAGAGGGAGGAGGGACTGAGGAAGGAGGGAAAAAGTAATATCAGTGGTCGTAGCAACAAACTTTTCCTTAATGCTGAAAAAAAAAATAATAATAATCTCGCCATGAAATTAGACAGGAATAGAATTATCATATAGTTCTTGTGAGTGATAAAGATAGTCGTTGTGTGTGTGTGTGTGTGTGTGTGTGTGTGTGTGTGTGTGTGAAAGAGAGAGAGAGAGAGAGAGAGAGAGAGAGAGAGAGAGAGAGAGAGAGAGAGAGAGAGAGAGAGAGAGAGAGAGAGAGAGAGAGAGAGAGAGAGA
>NC_087161.1:18013522-18018522 GCF_035594125.1 Scylla paramamosain
GTTTTTTTTTCTTTTTTTGTATGTGTGTGTATTTCTTACTTGTGAAGGAGTCTCTCCAATGCCGCAAAAGATGAAAGAGGAAATAGAAAATCTCAATAAGCCGCTGCCAAAAGGTAAATCATGGAAGGAGATTCCAAAACGTGGGCCAGTTCTGATTTGGTTGTGATGGTGGTGGTGGTGGGGGGGGTGAGATTAGTAGGGTGATGTTCAGTTCCCTCATTCTTTCCTCTTTCCTTTCTTGTATTTTTTTTCTCGTGCAGTTATTTTGGATTGCGTAGTGAAAGCAAAATTCATTTTCTTCGCATGACCTTGAATTTTCTTTTCCTCTCTCTTTTCTTTTCTTGGTTTATTCTTTTTTACATCACCTCCTTTCTTTACTTCTCCTTTTCATTTCTTATTTTCTCCTTATCTGTAGACCTTTTATTTTTCTATTTCTTCTAATCTCTTTCCCTTCCTCCTCTTTTCTTATCGCTTCTGTTTCCCATCTCTTTTCAGTCTTTTTCCCATTTTTCGACGACTTCTGTCCCAACCATCTTGTATTTCTTTACATATTCCACGCTCGCTTCCTCTCTTCATCCCTCGTAGACTCTTCCCTCGCTCCTTCGATCTCTCCTTGCTTCTCAACCACAAGGCTCCCTCAGTTGTGATGCCGGCCAATGTTTGCTCATCTGGTTGCCACGGGAACCTCCAAAACGCCGCGAGCTACCGTGGTGTTTCATGTGACTCAGGTGGTGCTGGTGGTGGTGGTGGTGATGGTGCATTGTTAAAAATGGTGATAGTTGTTGCTGGTGTTGTAGCAATTGCTGGTGTGTTATTTTTGTTATTGCTATTGCTGTTGCTATTATTTGTTAATGTTGTTGTTGTTGTTGTTGTTGTTGTTGTTGTTGTTGTTGTTGTTATTATTCTTGTTGGTCTTGATAGTTTTGTTGTCATGTTATACTACTACTACTACTACTACTACTACTACTACTACTACTGCTGCAAATTTTACTACTACTATTACCACCACCACCACCACTTCTCAGACCACCACTACTCTAACCCCCTGTACTGTACAACTATCACCACTCCTGCCACTCACCGCCACCAATGATAAGTAGAGGTCAGTCAGGCTGCCCTTCTGAGTTATGACGCAGGTGAAACAGTAATGGAAGCCTCATAAGTAGCATTAAGTGACCCCCTTTTCTCCCTCCTTCCCTTCCTCCCTACTTTCCTCCTTCCCTCCCTCCTTCCCTGTCCCTCCGTCCTTGCATAAGCTGCCTCAGTTGCCTCCCTCTCCTCCTATCTCCTCTTCCTCTCCCTCTCCCATCCCTTCTCCTCTCTTCCTCTTTCCTCCCTCATTACTCTGATCTGTGTTAATTCTTGTTTGCTTTACTCTATCTCCTTTTTTTTCTTTGTTCTCCTCCTCCTCCTCCTCCTCCTGATTATCATTTTATGCACTTCTTAATCTATTTACAAACATAATCTAATTGGAAACGAGAGAGAGAGAGAGAGAGAGAGAGAGAGAGAGAGAGAGAGAGAGAGAGAGAGAGAGAGAGAGAGAGAGGAGGAGGAGGAGGAGGAGGAGGAGGAGGAGAAGGAGGAGGAGGAGGAAGGATCAGAAACGGGAGGAAGTGATGGAGAAACAGGAGGGAGGGAGGGAAGGAGGGAGGGAGGAGGGCATGAGAAGCCTTCTAAGTTCATTCATTGAGCGAGCCTCTTCTTCCTGCCGGGTCATGTGTCCTCCTCCCTCCCTCCCTCCCTCCCTCCCTCCCTCATCTCTCCTGCTCTGCTCTCCCTCTATCCCATCTTTTCTTCCTCCCCGTAAATCAATCAATCTTGTTATCCATCCTTCCATGTATTCATTTATTAATTTGTTCATCCATTTATTCACTCTTTTCCCCCTTTCTTCCTCTCCATTGTTAAATGTACAGTGGTTAATTAATTAATTAATTATTTTACTTTTTCATTCATTCATTTATTCTTTCATTTATCAAGTAATGTATTTCTTCGTGTATTAATTGTCTTCCTTCTATCTTCTCTTCATTCATTCTTCCCTTCATTCTACTTCTACTACTAATTTCTACTACTACTACTACTACTACTTCTACATTCTACTTCTACGCTCAGTCACTCACTTGATCATCTTATATGAACACTGCCACTGGTTCCGATGATGATGATGATGATGATGATGATGATGATGATGATGATGATGATGATGATGATGATGATAATAATAATAATAATAATAATAATAATGATAATGATAATGGTTATTGATAGTGATAATGATATTAGTGCTGATATATTAATCTTTTTAATCAAGAATATAAATGGTATTTACTTAAATTTGAAATAACTCACCTAAATTTGAAATAACTTACCTCAGTAAGAGAGAGAGAGAGAGAGAGAGAGAGAGAGAGAGAGAGAGAGAGAGAGAGAGAGAGAGAGAGAGAGAGAGAGAGAGAGAGAGAAATATATCAATGTCAAATCATGTATTTTGCCTGAAAGTTACAACCAGAGTAAGATTATGTAAAAGAAAAAAGGGATCCTTGAGTAGTGTATATACATAACAAACTGCAAGAGGAAGCAGTGTTTGTTATGTATGTGGAAAAGTAAAGAGAAGAAGAGAGGAGAGAAGAGAAGAGGTGTTACACTTAGACAATGAAGGCAGTTGAGAGGAGAAAAGAAGCAACGTGGGAGAGAGATGATGAGAGTGGGAGGGAGGGAGGGTAGGAGGAGGAGGAGGAGGAGGAGGAGAAGGAGGGGGAGGAGGAGGAGGAGGAGGAGGGAGGAAGGGAAGAAGTACAGGTAGATAGTGAGATGAATGAGTTAAGGTGGAAGGGTGAGAGGGAGGGAGAGAGGGAGGGGTGGAGGCGCTACCTTCAACATAAACATCCGGTCCCACACGAGTGTTGCAGTGTAACCTCATCTCATCTTTACTCAGGCGGGAAATCTTAACTGGTTTCCCCTTCATCGACAGGTAACGGAAAAAAAAATCACACACACACACACACACACACACACACACACACACACACACACACACACACACACACACACACACACACACACACACACACACACACACACACACACACACACACATCCAGCTCATATACTTGGTTACAATAAAACGTGGATGCTGTTGCTGCTGCTGCTGTTACCTCATATTTCTTCGTTATCTGTCGGTTTCATCATGTATTGCAGGTCATTTTTAGGCCCGTTTTATTTGATCTTATTCCCTCATCACCTCTCGTATCTCCGCACATCGGTTAAGGTGACATGAGGTGGAGTTTGCGCGGGAAAATTTGAAAGAGATTTTTTATCGTAACTTGAGCAGCTTCTCTCCTTGCGTGGCTCACCTGGGGCGACCACTGGTTAATGAGAGAGAGAGAGAGAGAGAGAGAGAGAGAGAGAGAGAGAGAGAGAGAGAGAGAGAGAGAGAGAGAGAGAGAGAGAGAGAGAGAGAGAGAGAATGTATGGGTAAAGAAAGAATGTGGAAATGAATGGAAAATAACTATTTCGAAAATCACATTCTCTCTCTCTCTCTCTCTCTCTCTCTCTCTCTCTCTCTCTCTCTCTCTCTCTCTCTCTCTCTCTCTCTCTCTCTCTCTCTCTCTCTCTCTCTCTCTCTCTCGTTAATGGCTACATTCCTCTGTCATGTTGAAAACTATTTGTTTATTCATTAGTTTATCTCACCTTGGTTAGGTCATTGAAGGAGGAGGGGAAGAATGAGGAGGAGGAGGAGGAGGAGGAGGAGGAGGAGGAGGAGGAGGAGGAGAGCAATGTGTAGAGGGAAGGCGTGGCGTGGGTGTTTCAGAATGCTTCGTTTGCAGGTTAACACTTTGCCCCTGCTCGACCTCCCACCACGACCAGTCCCACACCGCTCCTGTTACAGGGCCACCCACGCCCACACACCACCACCACCACAACCACCACACTGCTACCACACTACTACATCAGGGTGGAATCAAAAGCTTTTCGTCTTATCTTCAGACGACTGTCTTCAGCCTCTTTCTCACCGCTGCAATGTTCTATCACTATTTTCATGCCAGCTGCTCTTTTGATCTTTCTAACTACATGCCTCCCCTCCTCCCGCGGCCTCGCTGCGCAAGACTTTCCTCTTTCTCTCACCCCTATTCCGTTCACCTCTCTAATGCAAGAGTTAACCAGTATTCTCAATCATTCATCCCTTTCTCTGGTAAACTCTGGAACTCCCTGCCTGCTTTTGTATTTCCACCTTCCTATGACTTGAATTCTTTGAAGAGGGAAGCTTCAAGACACTTATCCTTCAATTTTTGACTACCGCATTGGACCCAATTCTGGGACCGGCATCTCAGTGGGCCTTTTTTTTTTTTACTGGATTTTTGTTGCCCTTGGCCGGTGTCCCTCCTACATAACAAAAAATAAATAAATAACCACGCACACACACACACACACACACACACACACACACACACACACACACACACACACACACACACACACACACACACACACACACACACACACACACACACACACACACACACATCCAAACGTCACCACCACAGCTACACTTCTACCGCATCAGTAACTAGCACACACACACACACACACACACACACACACACACACACACACACACACACACACACACACACACACACACACACACACACACGCGCACTTCATCCATAGTCACCACACGTTCACCACCACCACCACCATCACATCATTACCACATTTATCACGACTAAACCCACCACACGCCATCACCTCACCAACACCACCATCACCACCACGCACCTCTGCACCTCTGCCAACGCACATCACCATAACACAGCATTAATACACCACTTTCATGACAAACACTACAGTTACCACCACCACACTACATCACCATAGCCTAGCCACAGTTCATCACGACTACTGCCATCACCATCACTACCACAACCCCAATCAATACACAGGACTGCACGACTGCACCATAGCACCTGAACACACACACACACACACACACACACACACACACA